>NW_027495518.1:0-264624 GCF_021521415.1 Bidens hawaiensis
AGTACTAGCAGTGCATCAAAGATGCAGTCATCGATTCTACCGAGAGGCCACAATTGCTGCGAGCAAACATATTAATGACGAGGAACGCGTTTTTGTTATGCTACTAATACTTGTACTTGCTCTGCTATTCTGCCCCATCCTGGCTGAGGAAGAGTTACGGGCGCGTAAAACAAAAAAATACGCTGATGGGGGACGGGCATACGCATACTATGTGTAATGCTTCACTCATTTACGATAAATAATAAATAAAAAGTCCATTCCATTTCGACAAAAGACCCACACCCAAGTTCCATAGCCCGCTATCCCGATCATGATTTTCCTACCCCAAGAGGGAAAGGCCCTTCCCTTTTGGGCCGGTTGTGGGCGAGGAGGGATTCGAACCCCCGACACCGTGGTTCGTAGCCACGTGCTCTAATCCTCTGAGCTACAGGCCCCACTGCGTCTCCGCTGGATCTGTTCCCGGAAGTACCCTCAAAAAAAGGAACCTTTGCTCTCCCAGCCATTTCGGGTTTAGAAGATGTCAAAGCGCCTTTATCTCTACTTTATCTCTATAAGAACGGTGCGTTCCGAGGTGTGAAGTGGGAGAGAAGGGATGTCATAATTGGGGTTTTGAATAAGACGACCTTTTTATTTTTTATTTTTTTTTTCATATTGAAAAAGTATGAAGAACGGGAGGTGTGAAGTTTTTTATCATCCTGGCGTCGAGCTATTTTTCCGCAGGACCTCCCCTACAGTATCGTCACCGCAGTAGAGTTTCTTATTAATTTCGGTTGTGAATTAGGGTTTTTCAGCTTGTTTTTAGGGATTTTTGGTTTTCGTAAGGTGTTGTTTATATTTGCTATTTGAATTCAAAGTATGGTTAAACTGTGTCACTAGTATGTTTCCTATTATTATTATTATTATTTGATTGAATTTCTTTTGCTTCCTTAGCGGTTCGAAGCCGGTGCTTTAATGATTTTGGTTAAGTCATATTTTTGTGATTAATTTCATTTGTTTTGGTGTGATTTCAGAATTAGGGTTTCTGAGGTGGTTTTTGCGGATTTTTGGGATTTTAGCCTTTTTATTTTGTAGAATGCGGGGATATGCGAATCTCTGTAGGTTTTTGTAAGGTTTTGTTTGTATTTGCTAAGTGGGTTCAAAGTATAGTTCAACTGTATCACTAACAAGTTACATCCCTTATTTATTTCTCCCGTCTTTATTAAGGCCTTTGAAGCTTGGATTATGAACTTTATTTTAATGATTTTGGTAAAAATGAGGATTTTGTTACTCATATTTTTTTTAAAGATCATCAAAGATTTGCTTTTTGGTTCTATAATTTTGGGAAAACTGTTATTGTTTGCATTTGCTAAAATTCATGCAGAAAAACAGAGTTGTATACTAGGGGATCACTTGGTACAAAGAAAGACGCTTTTTTTTTAAAGCGCATGCCAAAGTTTCCTTTCTAAAAGAGTAATTTCATAAACTCTGTTTTGGTAAATTTTAAAACGGCGCATGAGTACGTATGTCATGTTGCACACAAACTTTTTAAAAATTCTTTATGATCATTTCGTTGTTCTGTCTTACCTTTTTAATTGATTTTCTGGTAAACCTTATTTACTTATTCGCTCCAACCCTGTTTTGCTCAATTTATAAGTTGGATAAAATATGAATATGTTTCAAGCGTTTATAAGCATATTGTTTTTCTTCTGAGAAACGGCCAGAATTCTAGATTACATTCATGCATTTCATGAATGGTATTGAGAGATTTTAGTAATGTATCCTTAAGAATTGGGGATAATATTTAAATTGCTTTGTGGATATGTACCTGGCTTTCTGTTAAGACTAAAATGATATCTGTAAGTAAAAGGAGTTTCATAGTGTATGCTAGTATGCTATAACAATGGAGGTGTTCACAATTAAGGTGGCTATATTAGACAATTAAGGTTGCAAGGGTCTAATGGTGTTCAAGAAGACAACCTTATTGGGTAGAAGATAACACCTACTTCAAATATGCTTGCAAAATGTAGTTTCATTTTTTAAACGGGAAAGCAAAGACTCAATGTTTGGACCCTATTAAACTATTATTGAGCTTGTAACAATGTAGCATTGATACATCATTATCATCAGTTTAACTTTTTGAAGCTGGTTTTCAATGATTTCTCTTTTCATAACTGTGTTATTTATAGAGCTCTGGCATTCCTATATCATACTTTTTTTTTATATATAGTTTTCGTTGTTAATCTTTTTGTAACAACCTTGTTGATATGCATGAAAGTTTTATTTACCTGGTCTCCTATCAGTCTGCATGCAGATACACTGCCAGTTTGCACGTGCCACTTATTCAAAAATGTTTTTATGTCTTCACTCTTCAGTAATGTGTCTGTACTATAACTATATAGATAGATATATATTGGTTTGAAGTAGATAAAAAATTATGATTGCAAGAGTGATGCGTATTTTATTTTATTTTTTTTTGCTTCACTGCTCGGATTATGCTTTGACATTAAGGGTCGATTTTCCAAAATATTTGATTGAAGGAATTTCAGATAATTGTATAACAATAAAATGACACATGATTTTATACACTTTTATGAAGATTGGAGTATGAAAAGACTCATGCATTGTGTTTTCACTTTTGCAACTGAAGCCACTCTGGTTTACAAATTTTGCATATATTCATGTTACAGTAAAGTTTTCCATAAGTGATCTGACTAAGGCCAAAGCTTCACTTCTGACACATTTCTTATGACTTCCTAAGGACGGTTGCTGAAGCAGGGAAACGGTTAAAATGACATGAGTTTAAGGTAATAACTGAAATGTGTGGTCTACCTGTGGTTAAGAGTTGCATACTTCTGTTTCATGGTATAAGTTGGTCAACATTCATGCTTGCTGATAATTTTCTGTATTTTTTTGCATCCTTTTATTAAAAAAATAAGCACTTTACTGCAACTGTGTTAAGAGATATTAGTTTTATATAGGTTGACACAGGATTATCCATGGAACACGACAAACAATTTCCATAAAGTTGTTGAATATAACATGAATTCGGTATATCAGCTAAGATGGCATTTTCATTTTAGGTAATTGACCGAGGCTATTTTGGTGGTTAGATGACTCACAAGTAGACGTATACAAGAAATGAAAAAGGATTTGCATGCGATGCCTATTGATTTAGAAATTGTGTTAAGAAACTTTCGGATATTATATGCCTCGGATATAGATTACAGGGGCAATTGCATATATCCTCTCTTAGTGAAAAAAGTATCAGATTTACCCATTTTGATTATTAAGAATAAGTGAAGAATTACTATTTTACCCTTACTTTTACTAAAACTTTAAATTTTTCCCAAGTTTTTGTATTTACACGTTTTGACTATTTTTTTATTACCTTATTTTTTTTTAGTTTTTTCTAACAGAATTATTTTTTGGTTTTTTCAGTTTCTTTTAAGATTTCGCTAATGAGTTTATGTTTATTTATTTATTTATTTGTGTTTTCTCATTATTTTGTTTCGTCTATGTGTAATCTACTCTTTATGAGCTTTTGGAGTAATATTCGTTAAAAATACGAGTGACAATCTTCAAAATCAGTAACAAATGTCAAAGTTTTAATTCTAAAAAGGTATTTATAATTTTGAAAGGGTAATTTTGTCAGTATGTGTAATTTCATTACGGTAGAATATACATGCAATTAGTGAAGTTTTTATATCAATATATGCAATTCTTCATAGGTTATTAGTTCATATAATCCAGTCTGATTGCCATTTGAGCCGAACATATATTGTGATTCTTCGAAGATTTGAGGTTAGAAAGAAAATGCTAGGAGTTGTTTCATCTTAGGGATCTTTTATAATTTCATCCATAATTGAATTTGAATTTTGTATTCATTTATTTATTTTGTTTTTCCCTCTTTTTGTGTAGCGGCTAATTTTATATTCTGTTATTTGTTACTATATTATTTTGCACACATCTTTTAATCGGTCGGTTTGTTTACATGCAGTTCTTGCCAAAGAAGGCAGGGACACCGAAGAAAAATGAGATTGTGTACACTGCACCAACCGGGGAAGAAATAACCACCAGGAAGCAGCTGGATCAGTATCTGAAATCACATCCTGGTGAAACCCCGAGGCGGTCTTCAAGAATCAGTGAGAAAGTAAAGCTAGCTCCACCACCATCACCGGAAACTGAGCCCGTTAAGAAAAAGGCTAAACGGTCTTCTTCAAAGAAGGGCAAAAAAGACAAAGAACATGAAGAAAAAGATGTTGAAATGAAGGAAGTTGAACAGAACGTAGTGGAAGATTACCAAAAACAAGAAGAGAATGACAAAATTGCCCCAGGTGAAACCGAAGGAAAAGCTGACAAAGATGAAACCGCTTCTGAAAACGCATTTGAAAGCCCAAAAGTGCTCCCGCCAGTGGAAGAAGCTAAACCTGGAAACTATATTGCAGATCCCATTGAAGTCGACATGAACAACACATCGGAAACCCCCGTTGCACAAGCTCTGGATAAGGCTGAAGGCGCAAAAGAAGAAATCCCAAACGGGCAAAAGGATAATTTGAGTGGTGCAGATAAAGAGGCGGAAACAACCAAGAAAATTGAAGCAGGATTCGAGAATGGTTGTCGTGTGGAGTCTCATCCATGGTAAAAATAAGAGTAACTAACAGGTGGTGGTACTTTTTCAGTGTCATCATTTGCAGCTTGACATGTGGTATCAAAATCGTGTGTATGTAAGTTGATACTAGAACATATTGTGGCGTACAACATCCGACATAGTTATGTGTCGCCTTACATCTATCATAGGATTGTGGTCTCCTGTTGCAACTTAGGGGAATTGTTGGTTGAGGTTGCACTTGCAGATAATAGCATACTTATAACTTTGTTATGTAATAAATAATCCTTCACATTCCTTTTTTCTACTTATCATTAACATTTGAACTCCATTCTGCACTAGGAGCTTGGTTTTCGAAAGTGACAAGTGCACAAAAGCGGCCGTGCCTAAAACTAAGGCGCGAAGTGCAGAAATGCAAGTTTTCTTTGTACATGTGGCGCATGGTATATTTATGTATGACAGAGAGTTTAGCATCCCAACCCAAAACTAAAACTAAGCTATAAATAATTTTTATAACATGGGTCGTGTGGCCCCTCACGCACTCTATGACGCCTTGGAATATCAGAATTAATTTCGGTATTGTAAAGTACTAATGCCATGGACACAACTGAAGAGGTATGTACCCGCCTCAACACCGAGCGAGGCGGGTCAACCCACAAGATATAGACAAGAGGCTTGAAATCAAGACATTATGAAGGCACAAAGCCAAAACCTATGCGCATGGCGCATATCACATATGCTCACGCATATCACATATGCTCATGCATCACATGCTCATGCATCACATATGCTCACGCATATCACATGCTCATGCATCACATGCTCAGGCACCACATATGCTCAGGCATCACATATGCCCACGCATCGCATATGCTCACGCGTATCACATGCTCACGCGTATCACATGCTCACGCATATCACATCTGCGCGTGGCGCATCCGCGCGTGGCGCATATCACATGCTTGTGCATATCACATCTGCGCATGAAACATCTGCGCGTGAGAATAAAGAGAAGACCTCGCGCATCCTCAGGATAGGCGCATATCACACATGCACATAATCAACCTCGTCCTTATCCAAATTAGGGTAAGGACAACCTTGATTGTGCACGTCAGACAACCTTCCAGAAGGTATCTTTTTAAGGAATAAGAATATGCTGACGTTGACAGCTGCCAATGAAAGGTGGACAACTCAGCAAAACCCATGTGCAACTAACCAATGAAAAAGCACCAGGTGTCCCAAGGACACGTGGCGCGAAGCTATAGGAGGAGGCCAAAAAGGCCATAATTGGGTCTGAGCCCAATCATTGGAAACCCTAGCACTATAAATACCACATCAACTCCACAAGGAGAGGGATACCCTATTACACAGTATTCAGCTATATTAAGCAATACACTCCAATTTCCTTACTCTCATATTATTATCTTCTCCTACAAACTCTTATTCTCACACCGGAGGGTTACCCCAAAGAGGACCCCTCTGTCCCTTTCTGAGGGGTAAGTTTACGGTGCTGTTCATTTTGTAGGTGGAAGAACCCAGATCCCAGAGAACCATCGGTGAAATAGCATAATCACACCCGAGGAAAGTAGATCGTCTACCAGTGAGTCGATCCACGTTTCTTCATTGGCGCCATCACCTGTTACAACGGCAACAGAATCTTCATCAGTTCTCTAAAAAAAAAAAAAATTTCACCATGGTTTCTGGTGTTCGTAACGTCGATCAAGTTCTGGAGGATATTGAGCGTGAGGATGTTAATGGGGGACAGCAGTTTCTGAGGGTGCCGCGTGATTCTACGCGCACCACCAGTAACCATCCCTTCATCACAACTCCTCATAGCCAGACTGAAACTCCTCCAGACGATCTCACGTTCCAAAATCTTGCCTGCGCGAAACAAAAAGGACCAATGGGTCCAGAAGATGAAACCAATGACCCTAAAGAATGGCTCATAAACGAGCAACGACGTCTAATGGACAAGTACAATGAGCTGGTCAAACACAAAAAGTCAGCCGACTTAACACAAAGGCAGGCGTTTGATAAGCAAACCGTTCATGGAACAAAAAGGGCGCGCGCGCCGGAAGATGGTCACTCTGTTCACACTGAACACGCTGAGTTTAGTGATGAAGAAGTGCACAGCATGAGGAAGACGCGAGATACTCATGCAGGAGGCTCACAGCTCCGCGCGCACATGAACGTGACGCCTGGAGCCAAAGCCGACATGGATCTGCACATACCGTACAGCCCACCAGTGAGAGGGCAAGTGGACGTAACCACACCGTACAGGCCAGCCATCTTGGTGAAACATTCAAAATTCACTGAGCGCATCGCGAAGGCTCCCATTCAGCACAAAACCAAGATGCCAAGTGGTTTGGGCAAATATGACGGCACAACAGATCCAGACGATTTCTTACAAGGTTTTTACAACACTGGAAACCTAGAAAGCTGGACGATGCCAACATGGTGTCACATGTTTGCTCGCTTCCTCACGGGCGCGGCGCGTGTCTGGTTCGAAAGCTTGCCGACTGGGCAAATCGATGGGTTCGAGGAACTATTGGAAAAGTTACAAGCCCACTTCGTACAGCAGCGCAGACACACGCGCGACCCTGATGACATCATGCACTGCGTGCGCAGGAATGATGAAACGATTGAAGACTACATAACTCATTTCAATCAGGAGTCTCTGGCAATCGGAGGTATCACTGAGCAACTCTTGCGCGTGGCCTTTATACAAGGCGCGCGTAGTGATCAACTCCGCCGAGCTCTCGTAAGCAGAGATGGCATGCCAACCACTTGGGCCAAGCTAATGGAAGCATCGCGAGTCTTCGCGAGAAATGAAAAACAAATTGCCCAAGATAGGGCAAGAGAAAGAGGGCATCAAGCTGAGTCACCGCGCAGCAACGAAAGAAGGGGCAAACAGAACTCTGTATGGTCCAGGTTGCAACCAACCAGTTTTTCTCCCGCAGAAAAGCAGGCGCAACCAAGTTCACCTCAGCCCCAAAAAGACATTCGTAATCGCGGAGAAGGTGATAAGAGGGAAGGCGGCAGAGATCCTAACAGACCTCTGCCAAGAATATGGACTCCCCTCACTAAAACGCCTTCACAAGTGTTAAGCACTGAGAATGTCCAGTTCAAAAGCCCCAAGCCACTACACTACAAGGGACCATCAAACAGTGGCAAGTACTGTGAGTTTCACAAGTCCACAGGACACAACACTGATACATGCCATCACTTGAAGGATGCAATTGAAAAAGATGTGAAATCAGGCAAGCTGGCTCACCTGGTGAAAAACTCAAGACCAGAAAATGAACAACCAGAAGGAGCCTCTGCCAGCAAAAGGTTCAAAAGAATCTGTGTAGCCGAGGGAGGAAGACAAGGGCAAAATTCAAGAAAGAGAAGCGCGCAAGTCCAAGGAGATTGGCGCGAGCAACAAGTAATCTTCCCAAGAATCAGGGGAGGCCCTTCTATCAGCAGTCCTCTTGTCATCACTACACACATTGCTCATTATGAAGTGTCAAAAGTCCTGGTGGACACTGGCAGCGAATCAGACATCATGTATGAGCAATGTTTCAGGAAACTGGATCCGGCAGACCAAGCAAGGTTGAAATTGTGAATGCACCAATCTCTGGTGTTTCAAATGAAATCATTCATCCCCTAGGTCAAATACAATTTGAACTAACCATGGGGGATGAGAAACACAAGCGAGCCGAAGTTGTCAACTTTTTGGTCTTGCCCACCACTTCATGCCACAATATGATCTTGGGTAGAGGAACGATTGCCCAATTCAACGCCATACCGTCGCCAGCGCACGGCGCGTTGGGGTTCCCAACACCAACAGGTGTAACTTTTGTATACCGAGATCATTTGTGTGCAGTGACAAGTACTCCGCGGGAAGGGAGAATGAAACTTCCAATGGCAGACAACGCGCCAGAGGAATGGATTCTCAACCCAAAATTCCCGGAGCAGACAATCAAAATTGGCGCTACGATATCAGACGACAGGAGGTTGAGAATGAAAAGGTTGCTCACAGCATATATGTCGGTCTTCGCGTGGCAACACTCTGATATGACTGGGGTTCCGCGAGACCTGGCGCAACATTCTCTCAACACGTTCAAGTCTGTAGAGCCAATTGCTCAAAAGAAGAGAGTCATGGGGGATGAGAAGGCGAGGGCCATGAATGAGCAAGTTGAGGATCTATTGCGCGCAACCATCATCCGCCCGATACGATACCAGACATGGGTAGCCAATCCTGTGATGGTAAAGAAAAGTAATGGGTCGTGGAGGATGTGCATTGACTTCAAGGACCTCAACAAAGCATGCCCAAAAGATTGTTACCCCCTCCCAAACATCGACGCAAAGGTGGACTCCGTGGCGCCATTCAAGCTCAAATGCTTCCTGGATGCCTACAAGGGCTATCACCAGATTCAAATGGCACCACAAGACGAGGACAAGACCGCCTTCAGAACCGACAAGGGTGTTTTTTGTTACACAAAATGCCCTTTGGTTTGAAGAATGCGGGAGCCACCTACCAAAGACTTATGGATGCTGTTTTCAACGAGCAAATTGGAAGAAACCTAGAAGTCTACGTGGATGATTTGGTGATCAAAAGCAGGGAGGAAAAACAAATGCTCAAAGACATCGAAGAAACCCTTGGGCGCCTAAAGAAGTTAACATGAAGCTCAATCCGAGCAAATGCACTTTCGGCGTACAAGAGGGAAAATTTCTAGGTGTAATGGTCACCAAGGATGGTTTCAAGGTGAACCCGGAAAAGGTGGAGGCCATCCTTGACATGCCCTCGCCATCCACCATGAAAGAAGTCCAGAAGCTGAATGGTAGATTGGTTTCAATCAACAGGTTCCTAGCGAACCATGCAAGCAAATCTACCCCATTTGTCAACACATTGAGAAATTGCTTAAAGAAAAGCCAATTCAAATGGACTCCTGAGGCCGAGCAAGCTTTCAGTGAGATAAAAGAATGTTTGATAAATCTGCCCGCGCTCACAGCTCCACTTCCTGGTGAAACTTTGACATTGTACCTATCAGCAGGAGAGCGCGCCATCGGCGCAGTATTGTTGGTGGATCGCAAGGGAATCCAAACGCCAATATACTATGTGAGTCGGGTGCTGACAGATCCTGAGACGCGCTACTCCATCATGGAAAAGTTAGTTTTGTCACTAACACACGCGTCGCGCAAGCTTCATAGATACTTCAATGGTCATCCTATTGAAGTTCTGACTGGTTACAACCTCCAGCAAGTCTTGCGGCGTCCCGCGCTCTCGGGAAGGCTGACAAAATGGGCGCTGGAATTAGGAGAACACACGATCGCCTATAAGCCCCGTCCAGCAATAAAGGGACAAGTCTTAGCTGATTTCATCGCAGAAATCCCAGAAGGAAAAATTGAAGAGGCTCAACGCGAGGTAGACCCTCCGCGAGCCAATGATGAAGAAAAGGTTTGGAGATTGTTCACTGACGGAGCTTCAAACAACGAAGGATCCGGCGCAGGCCTCAAACTGGTGGATCCAGAAAATCATGAATATACTTACGCCATCAGGTTGGACTTCAAGAGCACCAACAATGAAGCTGAGTATGAAGCCCTGCTGGCTGGCCTGCGCATCGCGCACAAATTCGGAGTTAAAAAGCTAGAGGCCCATGTTGATTCATACTTGGTAGCAGCACAGGTCAATGGCCTTTATGATGCCAAGGAGAACACCATGCCTCTGTATCTAGAGCAGGCGAAAAAGCTCATCGAGCAATTTGACTGCTTCAGAATCATTCATATTCCGCGCAGTGAAAACAAGTCTGCTGACGCGCTGAGCAAGATGGCATCAACCAGCTTCGATCACTTTGGCAAAGATGTCAGGGTAGAAGTAATGAGCAACCCGTCGGTGGGAGCGAAGTCTGTCCTGGTAACTCATACAACCCCTTCATCATGGATAACTCCAATAATGGAATTCTTGATGGAGGGAAAGGTACCAGACGATCGCGCACAGGCGAGGAAGATAAGACACAAGTCGCAGAATTATGAACTGCTTGATGGTACATTATATCGACGCTCTTATCTTGGACCACTCATGAAATGCCTAGATGCTGAGGAAGCAAGCTATGTGATCAGAGAGATACACGAAGGAATCTGTGGAATACATGCTGGCCCGCGCATGGTGGTTGCCAAGGCAATGAGCGCAGGTTACTATTGGCCAGGCATGTACTTGGACGCATTAAAAGAGATCCAAAAATGCAAAGCATGTCAGAGCTACGCGCCAAACACCATGCGGCCAAAGAACAACTTGATTCCGGTGACCTCCGCATGGCCTTTCCACAAATGGGCAATCGATATTGTGGGTCCCCTACCGCAAGCGCAAGGGCGAGTAAAATTTTTGGTAGTGGCAGTAGACTATTTCACAAAATGGGTCGAAGCCAAGCCACTAGCAAAAATCACAGCCGAAGCGATGAAGCAGTTTATCTGGAGCCACATTATATGCCGTTTTGGCCTTCCCATGGAAATTGTGAGCGACAATGACAAACAATTCACTGACAGGAAGATATCCAGCTGGCTCAAGGAATTGCGCATCAACCAAATCTTCACTTCAGTATACCACCCTCAGGGGAATGGCCAAGTGGAGCGCGCGAACCAAAGCTTGCTAAATGGGCTGAAGAAAAGATTGGAGGGAGAATCCCATTCTTGGGTCGAAGAGCTACCTAATGTCCTGTGGGCGCACAGGACATTAAGCAAAACCAGCAATGGCGAATCCCCGTTCAGCCTAACCTATGGAACGGAGGCTATGATTCCAGCAGAAATTGGATGCCCATCCCATAGAGTGCTCATGATGAGCAAGATTGATAACGAGCGCGAAAGGAGGTTGGATCTGAACTTGCTTGAAGGGCGCAGAGAGGCGGCTATCATCAATGAAGCCAAATACAAGAAAAAACTGGAAAAATATTACAATCAGCGCGTGAAAGAATGCCACTTCAAGAAAAATGATTTTGTCCTTCGAAACAATGAAGCTAGCCGCGCGATACCCCCGGGAAAAATGTCCCCCAATTGGGAGGGACCTTATCAAGTCTCCGAATAATTGGGAAAAAGCGCATACGCTTTAAAAGATTTGAATGGAAAGAAGATCCCGCGCGCATGGAACGCGGCACAGCTTAGAAAATGTTTCATGTAAAAATTGTCAAGTTTGTAATCAAGGCTTTTTAAGCCATTATGAATAATGATACGCGCTATCTTCTCTTAATGTGGATTCTATTACCTTTTGCATACATGTTTCACACTTCCCTTTATTAATTTTGAGCAATATGACAACATTGTATTGACATCAAAACAAAATAAAACGAAGTAAAACATACATGCGCGAGCTTCAAGCTCAAACGCGTTAATGAGTCTTAACTCTAAAACGTCAGGGCCTTAGCCCAATAATATGAGCCTTAGCTCAGGGCCTTAGCCCAATAATGTGAGCCTTAGCTCAAATCACTCACAACATCCATCCTACATGCTGCGCAGCTTGACCATAAAAATACCTAAGCACAACTAAGGCAAAGCACATGCCAAAACATAGTTGTTAAGGTCTCAGGTCGAGGTCGCGCATGAAATTGTAATGGATATCTGAGTAACACATACTGACACGTAAAGGCTAAAAAACTCATAATTCCCTATAATAAATGCGCGATAACGTCGCGCAAAAGAGGAATAATGAAACGCCAAAGCACGTGTCAACATAGTCAGGATATTGCAAAATCACTTACAATATGACAAGGATTAGGTAAAATAATTTCCTTACAACCTTGTTCTTATTTCAACGTGCAAGCATATCTTATATTCAACAAGCAAACATGCAATATAAAGAGATGATTCGGGAATGCGCAAGATGCGAATAAGGGAAAAACAAATTTTCATTCCAAAGCATTGAAATTTACAAGTTTACAAGATGATGAGATACAAACTACAAATAAAAAAAAAAAAAAAACATGAAGGGCTTCTCAAGTCTCCACGTCGACGTCAGCCTCTTCATCGTCCTCATCACCGCCCTCAGCATCTGGCGCAGCCCGCTCCTCGTCATCTCCAAACTGACCATAGTCAAGTTGTTCGTCCTGAATGGAGTCTTCTATCACAATAGTGTCAGGAGCGGGTCCTTTGGCCACGCCAGAGTCGCTAGCAGGGGCAGCATTCCCCGCGCCATCATCGCCGCCACCAGCCCCTTCGCACTCGTCAAGTAATTTCTTTAGCGCGCCGAGATCGAGCTGGTCAGCAAGCGCGGATATCTGCAAATCATAAGGAAAAGTATGAGTACAAAAAGACTTGGAAAATAAGTCAAGGTAATCTCATTAAGGTTAAAATACCTGCGCAAGGATGGGAATGGGAGTATTCAAATACTTCTCCCCCATCACGGCCATGTCCGCGCAGGCAACGTCGAGCTGATAAGGGTAATCGGATGGGTTCTTCTTCAGCATGCTATATTCACAGCCATCCTTAAACCCTTCAGCTCGTCCCACCAAGCGCGCGGCAGTGTTGCAATCCATCACAAGGGCCTGAAACTCGCCTGAGTATTTCATCGCGTAAGCGCAACGAGTCATACCCTGTGAGATTAGCCATTAGCGATCCTGCGCGAGGGAAGAAACAGACGTCTCAAGAGCAGGAATCTGAGAGTTTAACAACTCAACAGTTTCCTTAGTCTGTTTCAGCTCCTCTTTGTCGGACGCTGCTGCCGCCAAGGCTTCTTCCTTTTCCGCTCGCGCAACATCGAGGGCTTCCTGGCTAGACGCTGCCGTCGCCAAGGCTTCATCTTTCTCGGCCCGCGCGGCGGCCAGCTCCTTCTTCAGGCGCGCAACCTCACTCTCCAATGATGATTTGTCAGTTATAGACTGGACAAGAGCTTGGTCACGCGCCTCCGCGTCCAGCTCCAAGTCGCGCACTCTACGCGCTTACTTGGCCGAGTCCGCCTCGGCCGCCTGTAGCTTCTCCCGCGCAGCCTGTAGCTCATGCCCGCGCTTCACGAAGGCGGTATTGGCACTTGCTCTGTTCTCGCTGAGCTCTGCTTGGAGTTTCTCAGCTCTTTCTCGAGCATCAGAAAGATGCCAAGCAGACACTTTAGCCTCTTGCTTGGCTTCCGCAAGAGCATCACGTACCTTTACGTAATCATAGCGAAGCTCTTGGGAGGCAGCAAAGAAAGCCGACCCAGCAAACAGATGATCGTTGAGCAAGTCATCACGAGCGCGGCCCTCCTGAAACCTCCTTTCAGCTGGAGGCACATAATGAGCCCAGAAGTCCTCACACACACCCATGGACTGAAATGAGCTGTCTTCAGTAATATTCCATCTCTGGCGGTAAATGTGATCGGCTTCCTGCAAACACAAAGTAATGATCTAAGTCATCAAAACACTAATATGGAAGTCCGCGCAGCGGAGCAAAAACGAACCTATACCTGCGGGGATGAAGCAGAAAAGTCAGCGCCAGCCCCACGAGAAGACTGCGCCGCGAAATCTCGTGGCGCTGCAGGGCTGGCGCGGCCGCTGTCGGAGCCTTCAACTTGAACCTCCTCATCCTCTGAAACAGGCCTTTTCTCCTGCGACCTAGAAGAAACAAAATCAGTCTCGCGAGGAGGGCTGCGCGCAGGAGGAGGTAAGGGTGGTCTCGACGCCGCCAGATCGGCGCGTAAAACGGCCTCCTGCTCCTTAGTAATCCCGATGAGGGGAGATTCAGCGCTTGCAGGAGCAGGAGCAGAACCAACGGCGCTGGCAACGGCGCCAGCAGTGTCGCCAGCAGCTTGAACGCCAGCTATGACTCCTATGAAAAATCAACAAAAACAAATGGTTCATGACTTGATCTAAAAGAAAAAAGTCAGAAAACAAAAGCGCAATACATACCCTGGCGCAACGCCGTTCGCGAGTTAGACATCGCCATGAAGTCCATTCTCCCCTTTGAGGGTAAAACAGGGGACTTTGAAGCGACCTCCGGCGCAGCCTCGGCACCTTGTTGCGCCTGAGGTTGATCCACCAAGATCGCCGGCTCTACAAACATTTGAGTGAGCAAAGATTCATTAGTAATTCTATCAGAATCGCGCTCATAGAACCATAAAGGATAAGCAAAGTATACCTGTCGAAGAGGAAACGGCAGGCGCAACGCCGCTCCCCTTTTCCGCCGCGCGAACGGAGGAGGTAGCGGCACCATACCTCGTGTGGACAGGAGGTCTGCCCACTTTTTGAGGCAGGGAAGAAAAGGAAAACTTGGAGGTAAACTCCTGGGTTTTCTCAAGTTCCCTCGCCTGAGTAGGAGGATCCTGAGCAACAGGGGCAACATCTTTCTTCTGTTTCTTACTGGCCCCTGCGCCAGTTTTCCCCTTAGCTTTACGCTTTAGTTGGGGCAACTCAGCCTCCTCCTCATCCTCTTCCGCGAGCTCAAGCTCGTAGTTCTCAAGCGCGTCTACAATACGTGCAACAGAAATATTAGCCAAATTTGGTATTATAAAGGCATAAGCATAAGTACAAAGGCTTACCAGGCGCATCGCTGTCAAAGAGAAATCCCAGATCAACAGGGATGAACATGTCATCGAAGCGATCGGGGAAGCCAACCTCCCCAGTGCCCAGCGCGACGGAGCCACCCTCCATATGCTCATCATAGGCGGCGTGGACATACTCCTTGCTGACTGCACAAAACAAGTCAAATGATATCAGCAAAACGAATTGTATTCGCGCAGAAGTAATGCAATGAGTTAACTTACACAAGCCGTCAACTTGGATAACGGGCTCAGTCGCGCAGTCGGCCCACCTCCTGCTCATACCAACCCCCACCAGCGCCTCCTCACAAATGTTCTTGGCGGGGGATGGTTCGGCAGTCAACTTTTTTACCCAGGCGCCAGTTGGGTTCTTAAAGACACCCACATCCGCAGGCGCAGAAGAGATCGCGCGCATGGTCATGCGGATGGGGATCACACCAGCCCTGATATAGAAAAATCTCTCAGACCAGTCATGAAGGCTCTTGAATGAAACAGTGCAGCACTTGACCATCTGACTGCTAGGAATAAATGAGAACCAAGAATCTTGGATCTTGGGCTTATAGAAAAACTGAAAGCGCCGAGGGGTGGGCTCCTAGCGCTGAGATTTGCACATGAACTCAAAGTGAGTCATGCGCACGAGTCCAAACGGATGGACTTGGGATATATGAATCCCATAAAACCTTAGCAGCGCACCCACAAACCTTGTCATCGGGAGACGAAGGTTGCAGTGGGTGAAAAAATGGCAATAAAGGGATATATAGCCGGTGGGCGGGTCCGCCGCCGTTTGCCCGGCCGCCGGCAGCATGCAGCCATATTCAGGGAGAAAACCCTGAGAGGCAATAAGGCTGTCAAAATCGGACTGCCTCAGTTTACAGGGGATCTCATCCCACTTCTTCACTGCTTTGGTTTTCCCTACCTCCTCCGACGAGGCCTCAGCAGCCCTCTTCCCCTTGCCGGTCTTCTTCAACGTAGACATTACTAACGATTTCACACGGCGATGGCTGGGGGAGATTGTGTTGTCTGAGCTATCAGACATACAACTGTAAAATCGGACAAAGGATGCTTCTGAAGAACAGAAACCTGGAAGCAGAAGACAGGCAATCGGAATAGAATGAAAGGAAAAAGCTCGGAATAAACAACAAGGAAGATGAAGGATAAAAACTCAAAAGGGCTTGCTTTTATAGGCCCATGAGAGAGAAAAATTGGTACTGATCGGACTTCACGCGCCCCCACTCGCAGGTGTAAGCCAACGCGAGCGCGACACGTGTCCCTGACACTGTGTGAGGGGACACGAAAAGAAACTATACAGGTGCTGCCAGAGTTCACGCGCCACCACTCGCGGGTACGGACCAACGCGAGCGCGACACGTGTTCCTGACACTATGTGAGGGGACATGAAAGGCAACGGTAGCACCTCGAGCACACGAAAGGTCTGACACGTCTCCATCACTGACGCATGTCAGCAACAACCAACCACGTACAGGGACGATTCGTTTTCAACCAAAAGGATAGAATTTCGCGCAACGATGAGTAATAAGAAGATAAAGACAAAACCCTACTAAAAGAGCAAACTATTAAGTCTAATATCTATCTTACCTTGCTCGCGCGAGACAAGACACACATTAGACTGGGGGGGGCTTGAAGAGGTATGTACCCGCCTCAACACCGAGCGAGGCGGGTCAACCCACAAGATATAGACAAGAGGCTTGAAATCAAGACATTATGAAGGCACAAAGCCAAAACCTATGCGCATGGCGCATATCACATATGCTCACGCATATCACATATGCTCATGCATCACATGCTCATGCATCACATATGCTCACGCATATCACATATGCTCACGCATATCACATGCTCATGCATCACATGCTCAGGCATCACATATGCTCAGGCATCACATATGCTCACGCATCGCATATGCTCACGCGTATCACATGCTCACGCATATCACATCTGCGCGTGGCGCATCCGCGCGTGGCGCATATCACATGCTTGTGCATATCACATCTGCGCATGAAACATCTGCGCGTGAGAATAAAGAGAAGACCTCGCGCATCCTCAGGATAGGCGCATATCACACATGCACATAATCAACCTCGTCCTTATCCAAATTAGGGTAAGGACAACCTTGATTGTGCACGTCAGACAACCTTCCAGAAGGTATCTTTTTAAGGAATAAGAATATGCTGACGTTGACAGCTGCCAATGAAAGGTGGACAACTCAGCAAAACCCATGTGCAACTAACCAATGAAAAAGCACCAGGTGTCCCAAGGACACGTGGCGCGAAGCTATAGGAGGAGGCCAAAAAGGCCCTAATTGGGTCTGAGCCCAATTATTGGAAACCCTAGCACTATAAATACCACATCAACTCCACAAGGAGAGGGATACCTTATTACACAGTATTCAGCTATATTAAGCAATACACTCCAATTTCCTTACTCTCATATTATTATCTTCTCCTACAAACTCTTATTCTCACACCGGAGGGTTACCCCAAAGAGGACCCCTCTGTCCCTTTCTGAGGGGTAAGTTTACGGTGCTGTTCATTTTGTAGGTGGAAGAACCCAGATCCCAGAGAACCATCGGTGAAATAGCATAATCACACCCGAGGAAAGTAGATCGTCTACCAGTGAGTCGATCCACGTTTCTTCAACAACATACTATCATTGAAGGCTCAAATCCAAATCTTCATACTAATTAAATAATTAAGAACCCGACTAGTCTTTACCATTTTTGCCACCCTTGATTGAATTCTTGTAATTGATTTTATCCGTTTAACTTAATCTTCTAAAGCAAATTTAAAATACACTTTCTACATGTATATAATTTCAAATCCCTAAGGAAGAAGTGGCACTCTTTGCCGGGACACCGTTGATTGCTAATTTTTGAAAAAAAACCTGGCAATGTCCCTCAAGTGAACAAATGTAATACTGCTTGTTGGAAATTTATATAAATGAATGGATATTTTATTTAGTGAAATTATTAATGAAACTTTTAATATGGTGAATTAAAAATAAACTCTTGGGTAGAGTTTTATTTATATCTCTTAATGAGATTTATTAGTGTTTATGTCTCAAATTAAGTGAGACCTTTCACTCATTTATGTTTATTGCATAAATTTGCTTAAAGAAAAAGAGGGAAGTTTGCAACAAAAATGATGATCATCAAAATAAGCCTTTGTATATTTTATTTTGAAGAAATACGGGAGAGCAAAACTCCCTAAACTTCATCTTTATATTACTAAGTTCTAGCACACTAAAGTATCTGGTGTAGCCTCGGGTGCGTAGCCTTTTTCGGCAGTACATACTGCTTCGGCTGTTGTACCCTGGGAGACAAACGCGTTGTCTAAGTAGAGGCGCAAAATCTGTTTTAAGGGACCCGTGTTGAACACGAATCCTTAGCCACAACCGTCAATATTTTGTTTGCTTTTTATGATAGTCAAGGTGCTTAGTCAAAGACCAAATGTGATGAAGACACAAGACGAAGTTATTACATGAAGTACCCGATGAAGGCACCATATCCTATCAATTTTGAATATAAAAATCTGTATATTATATTTATTTTATTCGATTTTGTAGACGATATTGTACTCGTATATTTCCCATTACTAACGAGAGTATCGTTAGCGTTCATTTTATTTTATTTTTAATAAAAAAGTGACCCATGTCCTACAATCTTAAAACAGGTTTCGTGAGATTGTTGCTACAATCTTAAAACCTTATTTATAAGGATTTTGGGTTCACGAAAGAATTGATATAAAAGGTTTTTGAAAAAAAAAATTCATGAAACTTTTAGAAATAATTTTGATAAATAATATCATGTGTAGTACAACATCCTTTTGGATATTTTAAAAGATTGGAGTACAATCTTATATTAAAAAAAATATTGTGTTACGTAACGAAATGTTTGATTCGGCCGTTTGGTTTAGAAACGATTTTTGTAATCGTGAGTATTCTAACAAGAGAAATGGTTCTTAGTAAACCGTTCATTTTAAAATGATTGTTGTAATTGGCGGTTTTCTAAAATCGTGTTAGAAATGGTGCATAAAAAACATCCATTTAAAACCAATTTTGTAATCAGTTATTTTTCTAACTTGTGGGTTAGACTGGGTGTATTGGTATACAACATATGACCATATGTTTAAATATCTAACATGCGTGTTAGATGAGATTTATTATATATATATAAATATATGTGTTTAAACGTTTTGTGTAAACGTTAATTTCTTAACGGGCGTGTTAGAAAATAGTGTAGTGAGACATACATGTGCATTCTGGTGAAATAGTGCACAAAAGATCCCACGTGTGTCTTTTCATATTCTTCTCATTAAGTTACTAATAATTCAAGCATTAACTCGGTGTTAATGGAGCCACTTTTGGGCTATACATTATAAAAACCAACAATTTAAAAGGTTTTGTCTCAACATGTATTGCTTCATGTATGTATAGTTTTTCCCCTAACGTTCGCGTTAGAGTCGTTTAAGTTCTAACATATTTGTTTAGAAATTTTTTATTTTACAAACCATACTGATCAGAAATGTTTTATGTAAACATTTAATTATCTAGTATGCGCGTTAGAAACAATTAGAAATTGTTTCTTTTATAGACTATATCCTTGGAAAACGTTATATGTAAACGTTCAAGTTTATAACGTGTGCGTTATAATATGTTTTTTTTTTGCGTGCTAGAAACCGTTTTAGTACATGGGCATTAAATTTAAACTGTATAAAACTATTTGATATTTTAGTTATTGATTTTTAATTTTATAAGCCCTTATTGATATTATTAATATAATGCAAAACTAAAGAAATGTTTTAGAATGATTTTTTTTAAAACAAAGTTTTGCATATTTTAGATAATTCAAAATGGTGCGCTTCTCATGCTAATTTAAGTGCATGTTAAACTAAGATAATGTTCTCAAGGATACTTTATGGTGGAGAACAACTTCATGTTGTGTGAACAAGATAGATTGTTCAAGCTTCGCTACTTAAGTGTAGTAAATGTAACAACTTGGTATTGCTTTGAATATATTTGTTGAAGAGTAAGGTTTCAAAATAGAAACGACGATATGGGGATATGTATGCATAGATTTTTATTTGAGGGAGTACCTCAACACATAAAATAGAATGATATCATTGATATAATTCATGTCGGATGATAAAAGTGTTGAAAATAATAACACTTTGAGATTTGATGTCTAGATGTCGTCTGCTTATCTATTAAATTATTATTATTAAAGTGCTTTACACTTTATGTTGTATTTCGGTTGTATTATTATTTTATGTTCAATATCTTCTGTTGGGCTATATTTGTGGTTTATGCTTGTAGGTTGGGTATATTATGTAAACCGAGAACTTTAGTGGTTCTTGGTGGGCTTTGGGCTTTTGTTGGGCTAGTATGTTAGTTCCCTATATATATACATATCTTGTATAGGGTTAAGGGTTGTTCGTTCATGTGGTTATTAGCCGTTTAAAGGTTTTCTTAGACGAAGTATTGTATTGCTAGTGCTTAAGCACCCGACGTTAATATTAACGTGTGTTTTGAAGCCACTCTAGTGTTTGACGTGCTTGTGTTTTGTTTGTTGTTGGTACATGTGTGTCAGTAGTTCATAGTCTAGCCTTTGTAATCGAGTCTGTAATGTAATTATGTTTATGATTATGTTTATGTTTTTGTACGTGCGAAGTTGTCAACAAGTTCGCTCAGGCGAACTTGTTGAACCAGCGAAGTTATTGACAACTTCGCCTATGGCGAAGTTGTCGTGTATATAAACTGTTCAGCGGAACAGTTTCGAGAGTTGGTTTTTTAGGTTTTCGTTTCAGTTGTTCAGTGAACGAGTTACGTGTCAGTGTCTGTAATAGTGACCTCGAGTCACGTGTTCGGTTATCAATATAACGTGTGCTTTCATTGTTCGTGTGTTTGGTTATACATATTCTGCACTCGTATCTAACTACGCAGGGATTCCGCACCTGCGCAGATAGCGACATCCCGTGTACGATCCGTCCAGGAGCCTACAATTGGTTTCAGAGCCATCGGCTCGATTGTGAGGTTCGGGATTTCACGCGGGTGTAGAAAACGTCTCGTTTGACCTATTCGCGAGATGTGTTTTTGTTGGGATTGTGTTTTACTCGTGTTTGACAGTCTTTTTCAAGCCATTACATCGATCGGAAACTGCTAGATTGACGAAATCAGATCTGAACAGTTTCCTTGTTCATCGGGCAAAGTTATCTCTTCAGGCGAAGTTGCCGTCACCGGAAATAGGGTTTCGGCGAAGATATAAGGATTAAGCGAAGTTAACCACAACTTCGCCTATCCTCATAAGTTCGCCTCAGCGAAGTTATCCTCAACTTCGCTCACCTCCCAAGTTCGCTTACCTCCTAAGTTCGCTCATTCTAAGCGAAGTTATTTTTAACTTCGCCCAGTCAAGCGAATTTAAGACCCAGCGAAGTTACACTTTCCAGCGAAGTTAACTTTCAGCGAAGTTATTCTTAACTTCGCCTACTGTGCTGTTTGGAAGATTTTTTTTTTAAATTTTCGGGTTTTCGTGTTTTTGCAAAGATGTCGTCAATTAACATCTCCGATTTAGTCAAGATGGAAGTAGAAGCGGGGTCTGCCACTAAGGCCCCGAGGTTGATGAAAGGAACTGACTTCGTGGCATGGAAGGATAGATTCATCCAATATATTAAATACCAGGATGCAAAAATGTGGGTGTGCATCCAGGATGGATATATCCCCCCAACTATGCAATACGAAGGTCGGGATGTGGTTAAGAAGTACAGCAAAATGGAGGACGAAGAAAAGAAAATGTATGAGGCCGAGAGCAAGGCCCATGCAGCTATAATTATGGCACTTCCTCAAGAGGTTCTCCACACTTTCAGAAAGTACACTTCTGCGAGAGAGCTTTGGGATGTTCTTGAAAATAGATTCGAGGGGAATGTGGGTATCCGAGCATCGAAGATTAAACTTTTGAAGACCCAGTTCTCCGTCTTCAAATTTTTGAAGAACGAATCACTGGATGATATTATCACTAGATACTATCATCTAATGACAGAGCTTAGCAATTATTCGATTGCTTACCGAGAAGAAGAGATCGTTGAAAAGCTTCTCGATGCTCTCCCACCGAAGTGGGAAATGTACACCGTTCTTATGAGGGAAGATAGAGACTTTCCGAATTATGATTTGGAAACGGCAGTAAACAAGCTCAGAACTTATGAGCTTAATATGGTTCGAAAAGAAACACCAACAGATCAGATACAAGACCCTGGTATGTATGGTGCAAAGGTTAACTCAGGCTCAAGTTCGAGGCCTGAATCTGCTGCTTATTACTCAAAAGGGGAGTCAGGTTCTGACTCTTCTCATGAAGGAAACGTTTCTGTAAACTCGAATGGTGATGTCTGTTTCATTGCTGGAGGATCAAGTACTTCAAAGCCTCAAGCATCCACAAGTGGTTTCTCTGCAAATGCCTCAAGCAATAATTATTCCAAGATGCCTATGAGTGTAAAATCTGCTGAAGAGCAGTTTGCAGTCTATGCATCATTTATTGCTTCCTACGAAAACTACATCCAGGGGAAGATTGTGGACCCTGCTGTTCTGGATGAGGATTACGACCAGATCGATGCTGATGATCTGGAGGAGATGGATTTGCAATGGCAAATGGCAATGATTGTGAGGCGAGTAAAACGATTTATGAATAAAACTGGGAGAAAGTTTGTTGGTGGTAGGCCTGGATTCGACAAATCTAAGGTAAGGTGCTATAATTGTCAGCAATACGGGCACTTTGCCAAAGAATGCAGAAATGAAAGAGTTGAACGTGGACAAGGTCGGCCTACACAACACTCTGGAGTTAATAGAGAGATTAATGCCATGTTGACCAGAGAGGCAGGTGAATACAACTGGAACCTGCATTCAAATGAATCTGGTGAGCAAGCGAACATGGCTGAGGCTGAAGTTAAAGAATGTGAGAAGGTTGATGGAAATGAGAAAGCTACTGAAGAAGAAACAGCTTTCATGGCATATGACAAGGACACTCGCTCCGAGGTAAGTAATAAGAATATTTGTACTAATTGTGAAAATTTGTCTGAGCAACTAACAACAATGACTGATCAGTACGTCCGTTTAGATGCTGATTTTAAAACTATTAAAGAAGATCACCATTTTACGAAAGCAAGAGAAACAAGTTATAAAATTAAAATAAAAGCATGTGAAAAAGACATTCAAAGCTTAAAAACTAAACTTGCTAAGAAAATTGAAATAATTGATCTTAGTTATGAAGTTTTAGAAGAAAAACCTAAAGTGATTGCTGATCGGGATAAACAGATTGCTGACCACCAGGTGAAGGTGGTGGAACTGAATCGCAAACTTGAGCAGTTCAGGAATTCCTCGGCCATCCTTGATCACCTCGTGAGTGATCAAGGTACCTCTGCAAAGAGGGGAGGAATCGGTTATCACGAAGTTCCACCACCCTTTAACCACAACTATACTTATAATCCGAGCGTTCAAAAATCTGTTGATTTCGAGGTTACTCAGACAATTCCCATCAAGGTTACAAATATAGAACCAAGTGTTAGCTGTGGCGAAACGAGTTCGCCTGTTTCTAGTGTGAATATTTCTGTTTCGAGTCCAGTCTCATCGGATTCGGATAAGTTGTCCGAATCTGGTCAGACAAAAGAGAAGGTAGGGTTACCCACCGGTGGAGATAAAAGTAAAATTTCTAAAAGGAGTTCTCCACTCAATCCGTACGTCCCACCTTATGTGAGACGAACGGCTGGTAACACTGCCTCTACATCCAAACCAACATTTGACAAGAAAATGGAGAGTCGATGTTGCTTTAGATGTAACAAGTTAGGACATCTAGTTGCAGATTGCCCTTTGAAGCCGAGATTCAGAGGTGTGAAGCCAAATAAAACTGAGCATAAGCGTCATTTTGTTACTGCTAAAAATGAAAACTTTACAAAATGTAACGAATTCAAGTTTTCATAAAAACAAACCTCAGTTTTACAACCAAACCACAAGATATAACACTTACAATTCACAAAGGTTTGGGAGGCTTTACCCTCAATCTGCAAGGAGATTTCCTAACAGGACTTACAGAAATTATCCTGATGCTAACTTGAGAAAGCCAGGGTACGGGACGTATCGATCCAAGACCAATTGGTCTTGGGTCCCAAGATTCTAACTCTTTGTTTTATTGTGCAGGAACAGTTGAACAGGGCTGCCAACAATCTTTGGATTGTAGATAGCGGCTGTTCCCGGCACATGACGGGCAACAAACACTTGTTGCAAGATTTAAAACCTGTTCAGGGAGCAAGAGTTAGTTTTGCTGGTGAGAGCGGTGGCAGGATTACTGGTAGAGGAACAATGTCGAATGGGAGAATGACACTTGAGAATGTAAACTTTGTGGAGGAGTTAAAGCACAATCTGCTGAGTGTGTCGCAGATTTGTGATAAAGATTACACTGTCCATTTCACGAAGAATGAAGCGATAGTATTGAAGCCTGGTTTTCAGATACCAGACGAATGGATAGTAATGAAAGCTCCACGTGAAACGAATACATATGTGATGGACATGAAGTCTACTGAAATGGCCACCGGAGAATCTTGTTTAATGACAAAAGCAAGCGAATCAGAATCAGAATTGTGGCACAGGAGAATGGGACATATTCATCTTCGGAAGATGAACTTCATTGTCAAAAATGGGCTTGTGATGGGCGTTCCCTTAAAAAGTTTTAACTTTGAAGACAAATGCATAGCCTGCAAGAAGGGAAAACAACACAAGAAATCCCATCTCACCAAGAAGATCAATTCAATTGCCGGTACTCTAGAACTACTTCATATGGATCTCTTCGGTCCCGTGAATGTAAAAAGTCTAGGTGGTACTTCTTACTGCTTGGTGATAACTGATGACTACTCGCGATACTCGTGGGTATATTTTCTGAAAACGAAAGACGAGACGGCTCAGATGGTGAAGAATCTAATTACAAAAGTTGAGAACGTCATGAGTAAATCAGTTAAATTCATCAGAAGTGACAATGGGACAGAGTTCAAGAACTTTGAAATGGAAATCTTCTGTCTTCAGAAAGGAATTGAACATCAATACAGCGCTCCGTATACTCCGCAACAGAATGGAGTGGCTGAAAGGAAGAACCGAACGTTAATTGAAGGAGCCAGAACTATGTTGGCAGACTCGAAGCTTCCTGTGATGTTCTGGGCTGAAGCAGTTGCTACAGCCTGCTATGTTCTGAATAGGGTGTTAACCGTTAAGAGACTTGGAAAAACTTGTTACGAGCTTATGCATGGAAGGAAGCCCAACTTGTGCGGTCTTGAACCATTTGGGTCTCCTTGTTCGATTTTGAAGACTAATTCGAAATTTGGTGAAGTAGCCGATGAAGGAATCTTAGTCGGTTATGTAGTTGGGACTCCCAACAGACGGGTCTTCAATACTTCGACTTGCAAGGTGGAGGTGGTTTGTAACACCGACATTACTAGTTACCAATCGCCAAAACCAAGCAATGGACCTGCTGAGCTTTTCGACTATGTTAAGCACCTTTAAGTCGTTTAACGTACCTGATTTAGAAATTTCTGAAGAAGACGAAAGAGCTGTGACGAAGATGATATTTGATGAGGAAGAGAATCTATTGCAACGACAGCTGATTGAGAAATCTCAACCTTCCACATCAAACACTATTGGTACCCCTACTGCCTCAACTGAAGATGAATTTATTAATCCTTTTCACTCTCAGCCAGAAACAACCATAGATGAGATCTCTTCAAATTTGGAAGATAATTTGCATGTTGGTGCTGTTCCGACCACGAGAATTCACAAAGATCACCCATTGGAGAATATTATAGGTGATGTGTCCTCCAGTGTACAAACCAGAAGTAGCTTGAATGAGCACACCTGTGTTTATACAAGCATAAAAGAAACGGGTATAATGAATGAATGTTTGTACTCCTGCTTTATAAGCCAAATTGAACCAAAGAATTATCAAATGGCTTTAAAGGACAGCTCGTGGGTCGAAGCCATGCAAGAAGAGTTGGCTCAGTTCGAGAAAATGGAAGTTTGGACTTTGGTTGAAAAACCAAGGAATGTGCACGCTATAGGCACAAAATGGGTGTTCAAATGTAAGAGAGATGATAAGGGAATTATCGTAAGAAATAAGGCGAGGCTGGTTGTTAAAGGTTTTAATCAGCAAGAGGGTATTGATTACAATGAGGTGTTCGCTCCTGTTGCCCGGTTAGAAGCGATTCGATTGTTTTTGGCGTTTGCTACATTTAAAAGGATGAAGGTATTTCAGTTGGATGTGAAGAGCGCGTTTCTAAACGGGAAAGTTGATGAGGTTGTGTATGTTGAGCAACCTCCGGGTTTTCCTGACCCAGACTTTCCTGATCACGTATACAGGTTGAGCAAGGCGTTGTATGGGTTACATCAGGCACCTCGTGCCTGGTATTCAACGTTGTCAGACTACTTGCTGGAAAACGGTTTTGAAAGGGGTTTGATCGACAGTACGTTGTTTGTGAAGAGAGAAGGATGTGACTTCCTGCTGGTTCAAGTCTACGTGGATGATATCATTTTTGCTGCATCAAGAGTATCCATGTGTCAGGATTTTGAGGCTGTCATGAAGAAACGATTCGAGATGAGTGCTATGGGTGAACTAACTTTCTTTCCAGGATTGCAGGTTGATCAGAAGAAGGACGGGATGTTCATTCATCAAACGAAGTACGTTCATGATGTGCTGAAGAGATTCAAGATGGAGGACAGTTCTCCATATGACACTCCAATCTGCGTCAATCACAAATTGGGCGCTGAATCAGATGGTGACGCAGATGTGGACCCAACTCTGTATCGGGCGATAATAGGTTCATTAATGTATTTAACTGCTTCTAGGCCTGATATAATGTTTGCTGTTTGTCTTTGTGCACGTTTTCAGGCAAATCCGAAAGAATCTCATTTGAAAGGTGCAAAGAGGATACTACGGTATCTCAAGGGCAAGCCGAAGCTAGGGTTGTGGTACCCAAAGGGAGGAGACATTGAACTGGTGGCATATACAGATTCTGATTATGGAGGATGCAATCAGAGTCGGAAGTCGACAACAGGAGGCTGTCAGTTTCTTGGAGGAAGATTAGTTTCCTGGCAGTGCAAGAAACAGACATCAGTTGCAATCTCAACATGTGAAGCTGAATACATGGCAGCATCCAACTGCTGTTCTCAGGTTTTGTGGATTCAGCAACAATTGCGCGACTATGGTCTGAATTTCTTACTCACTCCTATTTTAATTGATAACACTGCCGCCATCTCAGTAATTAACAATCCCGTGAAGCACAGTAAAACTAAGCATATTGACATTCGTCATCACTTCATACGGGATTGTGCTGAGAAGAAACTGATCAAGATCGAAAAGGTTGATACGCTGGAAAATTTTGCTGATCTGTTTACAAAAGCGTTTGATAAATCCAGATTTCAAAACCTAATTGAGCTGAACGGGATGATCAATCCCGAGTAACCATGTCTTTGTATTTATTTAAAAAAAAAAAAAAAAAAAAAAAAAAAAAAAAAACGTCACTATTGCTTAAAATTAGTCGGTTACCTCCGTTTGACAGACATATCCACGGATATGTTTTGGTCCTCGTTTCTACTTATAAAATGAGGGTCGCCATTAACCAGATGACTGAAAGTGACCGGGGCAGTTATGATGTGTTTTCTTTAAGTCGCTGAAAATTAGTCGGTCATACATAGTTAGAAGGACACATACTGGTATGTGGTCGGTCCAGTTGATCCATTGGATCTTCAGGATTGCCGTTTACCTGAAGACTTTGACTTGATCGGGGTGACTGAAGTCAAAAGTTTTGTTAATGGGAAATGAAATTACTTTTCAAGTCTATTACTTCGTATGAAGTAAATGTGCTATGTTTAACAGAAAATAGATCCAACCTTGGAAAATGATATATATACTGATTGTGTGTGCTTAACTAGTGAAGTTATTAAGCTTAAAAGGCTTTAGAACAGTCATTGTATGTCATGGTAATTTTTATGGTGCGTAAAAGTGTATGTGATACTAACTTAAACTACTCGATTTTACGTGGAAACTCCTTAAGAGTGTTGAATGTCTTCATACATATCTTTCCGAATGATAGGCAGAAAAGCGACTACCCAGTCATACACGAGCCCGTGAGTGTTCTGATTCCCGTAAAGAAAGCATTTCAAGACACTGCAGTGATCCAGATTCGGGACTTGCAGTGGTTTAGTACTCCGAAGTCTATAAGTATGTATGGTAAAAAAAAAAAAAAAAAAAAAAAAAATGTGTATATTTTCAGTACTTATGAGTCATAGTCACAATCAAGACTTCTCAATTCTGGAGTAAGAAAAGAACGGGAAGCAGACAACGAGTATCTACAAGTTAATCAGACACTATGGGTCGAAGTCAATTCGGGGTGACTTGGGTATAGCCAAATACGCTTTGAGAATAGATAGAAGGCATCATTATCTTTGAGTTGTTGCCTACTTAAAATTTTGAGCTCAACTGAACCTTAATCCGTATCACAGAAACGATGAAAACCATTTAAGTCATATACATGCCTACAACCTGTTTCTCTATGTCATAATACAGCTAAACACGGATCCAAGTGACAGTCACGTAGTTAGTATGATTCCTGTTAGGATCTTTTCTAAAAACGTAGTGGTCCCTGACTAGACTGAAATTTTATCCCTTATTTCGTTAAATTTTTATAAGTTTTTGTAGTTGTATTATTGTATAATTGGTTACTTGGACATGATCATTTTTGTTTAACTCTTTTTGGAAGCTTCTAATGTTAAGTGCAAGATTTTTCAAACTTAAAGGGCTGATTTTGAAATTACGGGCGAAGTTGTTGAATTCGGCGAAGTTGTGCTTAACTTCGCCTAGGCGAAGTTAAGCGTAACTTCGCCTGAACAAACTCTGCCCTATATAAGGACTTTTAAATCTGGAACAGTACCATAATGTTCAAGTTCCGGCGAACATAAAATCAAAAACCAAATTATCCGGCGATCTTGTTTGCTTTTCGATTTCGATCTTTGTTTCCAGTTTCTTGTGTTCATTGACGGTATGTGTTGTCAATATCATTCCCAAACATACTCGTTCGTTATAGTTTTACCCGGTTCGAGACCTCGGGTCGTCGAACCTTCAAAACATAGTTTTTCAACCGTGTATTACGTGTTCATGGACGACCTTTTCGTCTCAAAACCATTAATATAAGCTGTTCTCCACTCCTGGATCGTCAAATCGTTGCGAAAACATCGGAACTATGCCCTTTGAATCTGAACAGTCGCCGTTTCAGATTCAGGCGAAGTTAAGGTTTAGGCGAAGTTATCCACAACTTCGTCAGGAGATTAATTTCGCCTGTGGCGAAGTTATCCGTAACTTCGCCTTGAACTCAATTTCGCCTGTGGCGATGTTGTAATAAGGCGAAGTTATCATCAACTTCGCCTATACCAATTCACTTAACAGCTCTTAGACGAACTTACAGATGAAGCGAAGTTGTTCCCAACTTCGCCTCACCGTTAAGTTCGCCTATACAGGTTTAATCACAACTTCGCTAGTGGTACATAGCGAACTTGTGAGTTGCTTACACATTGTCTAACTTGTTTTGTTTTGTGCAGATATGGCTGCTATTGGAGGTGCTGGTGGTGATGACGGTGATGATCAACGACAATTCTTTCCGGCCCATAACCAGTACATCCTTTTAGATCCAGACGCAAGAGGCGTAGAAGACTACAGGGAGATAATCACATTTCTCCAGCGATCAAGAGTCTTTCATGCGATCACAAATACACTGCCCATTTCACTGCCTAACATTGAAGACTTTTGGCAGACAGTGTACTATGATTGCAGGCCTGAGCCTCCGGTGATGCGAGCAACCGTAAATGGTCATGACATACAGTTTTCTTCGGAAGATATACGGTTGGCTTTGCGGTTTGGGGAAGAAACAAGAGATGACCCAACGGAGTTCGTAGCTCCTTTTCGTGATGGAGCGTATTTGAGGATGGGTTATTCGGGTCCACTGGGGGACTCGCAGAGGAGGAAAGGGTTTTTGCTGGATCAGTGGCGCTTCCTGATGCATGTGTTGATTGTATGCATGTCTGGGAGGAAGGCAGGAACAGATGGGATGGGCGCGACGATGCAGTCTGCCATGGCTGCACTGACGTACAACCGACGATATTCCTTTAGTCAGATGATCTTTTACGAGATCGATCGTCAGAGAAGGGCTGTGGCGCGCGAGCGATTTATCATGTATCCTCGATTCTTACAAATGATTCTAAATCATGTCGCTCCGTCGCTACCGCAGAGACGCCCTATTAGATACGTCGAATGCGTGACGAAACGTATCTTTGCTCAGTGCCGCACTTCGAGCACTCGTAGCAAGCCTGAGCTGCGTCCCAGGCATACTCCATTATTCGGGTATCTCATCAACCCGGGGTATGTTCCTGCAGGAGGGGACGAGTTCAGAGACCCACAGCCACATCAGGCGGCAGCACCCCATGCTGTACCAGCTGCGCCTGCTGTATCTACTGTGGTTTCTGCTGCTGTGCCAGCTGCTGCATCTTCTGCTGTGCCTACTACTGAAGATGTAGATCTTGATGCTGCTTTTAGTGGACATGGTTTGTTTGATATGGATGTATCAGTTTCTCAGGTCATGGATGTTACTAGAGCAGTTACTTCGGTAGCTGACTCCGATCTTGACGAAACGTTTGCTGAAGCGAGACGACTGATGGTGTCTCGGGAGAGAACTACGGGAAAGAGGCCGAGAATTGTTGACGAGGATGATGAGGAAGTTGATGAAGAGGAAGCAGTTCAGATTGTGCTCAGACGTTCACGAAGAGAACGGACAGGTATGGGTTCGGGAGCTGGAGAATCTTCGGGGCTGGTACGTTTTGCTCCACCTGCCTTGTCTGGTATGTCTCTTATTCCTACTACAGCACAGGTTACTGCTGTCGAGACGTCGGCCCCAGCAGTTGTGTCTCTACCACCCCAATCGCTTACTACACCGGTGGTGGTTGCACGATTTGTGGAGTCGACCGTCACCACTACTGCAGGGTTACCAAGTGTACCACCTGCGGTCACTTCTGCTGCTGATGTCCCGCCAACTCCAACGCCTACTTCTGACAACGAAAGGATTGCATCGCTAGAGCGGATTGTTGCTGAACAGACAAAGACCATTCAAAGCCTAGTGGAATCCAATCGACTACAAGCAGCCCTCCTGGTTGAACACGGACAAGTAATAGATGCCTTCAAGGCATTCTTGGCATCTCAGGGGGAGAAGACTTGTAGGGGAGATGAGTTGAGGACGAAACGGAGAGAAGATCATGACGATGATCCCAATGCACCGGAAGGTGCAGGTGGTGAGCTGCCAAGAACCTCTCAGGCTCTTGGGGCTTCCACAGCTGAGGGGGAGTCTACAAGTGCAGCCGGTGACGACGTTGTAGATGTGGAAGATGATGCTGATGTTGAAGATGTTATAGATGCGTTGAAAGAGTTGGATAAGCAGGATGATGAGTTTATGAATGAAGATGATGTGCTGCCTGTTGATGAGATCGAGAGGATCGGAGAGCAGATTACTGTTGAAAACGTGATAGAGGAGGGTGAGATTGTAGATGACTCCGTGGAACACGAGATTCCGGAGGTTGAGAGACCAGAGTTGGGTGATGAGAGCGTGGTGGAAGATACTGAATGGGAGGAACAACCGAATTGGAAGGAGAGTTGTGCTCACTGGTTCATAAAGACGAAGAAGCCGGCGGTCCCTAAGATGTTCAGAAAAAGTTACAATATTAAGGGATACGCAGAAGCTAAGAAAGGTATTATCTGCTGGTTATATGACGAGCAGCTGCGTCTTTTGGTGATCAAGAGATACGATGGCATTCAGTACTTCAGGAGAACGTTGAGATCTCTAAACACACTGCCAGAATGTGAGGTAAAAGATTTAGCCAGACTGGGATTGATAAACAGAAGTGAAGACAACATGGCTAGAATCATCGGGAAGATCGTGTGGAAAGAGTGCGTTAAAGAGAAAAAGTTTGAGCTACTGAAACCACAAAAGGGGAAACTTGTCGAAGACAAGGATAGAGGTCTGAGAGTTGATGGAAAACCTTGGATGGTTATGAAATATAAACCGATCCGGTGCCTTAAAGAAGTACCGATGAAGCTCATGCCCAAGGACGTGCTCAAAGACCTAAAATGGTGGTTCGTGGATTGTGAGACAGCGGAGGCGGTAATGGAAGATGAGGATGAACAAGAAGTGCTTAGGGTTTACGACCCGATGCATCTTGTTAATCTATCGAAGGCTGATCTGAAAGTGCTCAACGAGAAGAAGATCTTCTACATTCCTGCTTGGAAGGATCAAGCTAGGAAATATCAACGGGTGGTGTCGGTATGTGTTAGAGAAGGAGCGCACGCGCAGAGATGCAAGATTACAAGACTCAAGATTTGAAGATCAAGATATGAAGCTACTGCCAAGGGGGAGTCTGTTGGTACATGTGTGTCAGTAGTTCATAGTCTAGCATTTGTAATCGAGTCTGTAATGTAATTATGTTTATGATTATGTTTATGTTTTTGTACGTGCGAAGTTGTCAACAAGTTCGCTCAGGCGAACTTGTTGAACCAGCGAAGTTATTGACAACTTCGCCTATGGCGAAGTTGTCGTGTATATAAACTGTTCAGCGGAACAGTTTCGAGAGTTGGTTTTTTAGGTTTTCGTTTCAGTTGTTCAGTGAACGAGTTACGTGTCAGTGTCTGTAATAGTGACCTCGAGTCACGTGTTCGGTTATCAATATAACGTGTGCTTTCATTGTTCGTGTGTTTGGTTATACATATTCTGCACTCGTATCTAACTACGCAGGGATTCCGCACCTGCGCAGATAGCGACATCCCGTGTACGATCCGTCCAGGAGCCTACATTTGTGTTCTTGAATCATCTAATGTTGGAATTCCGCACCAACACCTAGATTGTTGATATCATAATTGTAGTGATCCAGATTCGGGACTTACAATTGGTATCAGAGCCTTAGACCTATTTAGGCTCGTTATTGTGATATCAAGGATTCAAGATCTTGATTTATTGGTGGTCTGCTTGTATTTCCGGTGAACAAGTAATCGGAGAAGAAGGAGATTCACTTTTGGGAAAAGATTGGTTTTGGTTTGGAAACAAAACAAAATCCATCTTTCTCGGAAGTTTGTTACGCTACAGATTGACTTCTGGTGAGAATCAGGGTTCTCGGCTACAACTAGTTCTCGGCCACAACTGTTCTCGGCTTACAACTAGTTTTCGGCCACAATTAGTTCTCGGTTACACTTGTTATCGGCTACTACCAGTTTTCGGCTAGGGCAGTTCTCGGTTGACTTGAGTTTTCGGTCAATAATCATTGTTCTCCGTTAATAGAGGTGTTCTCTGCTGACTGAAGGTGTTTTTGGTCAACCTTAGTTCTCGGCTTAGTAAGCTGCAGGATCTATTTGGACCTGACTAGTTGATTTGGACCCGATAGTTGGACTTGGACTATAATTTCTTCTGGACCAAAATATATTTCTAAATTACTCTAAAAAAAATGGATATCGCTTGGCAAATTGCCATGGCAGTGTTTCGTGCCAAGAAATTCACTAAGAGGACTGGTAGAAACAATTGGAACATGCCAAATAATCAAAAAGTGGGTTTAACAAGAACCCTCTGAGGTGTTATAACTGTCACGAGCCGGGTCAATTTGCTCGTGAATGTACTAACCCAGCGAATGAAGGTAACACAGAAAGGGCGCTGGTTCCAGTGGGTAATGCTAGGGGAGATGTTGGTGAGAGTTCGGGAAATGGTGAAAGGGGATTGATTGCTCAACAGTTCTCTTGGGAGGATCAGATGGTTGCTCTCAACATTGGAAGTCAGACTGCCAATTTTGCAAATGTTGAAGACATTGAAGAGGAAAACGCTACTGAGGAGCAAGTCAAGGAACTTCAATTCGCATTCATGGCGTTCACTCCCTCCAGCTCATCTGAGGTAAGCTTTCAACCATGCTCTCTAGATTGTGTTGATAAAATCAACTTATATAAACTTCATAATGATAACTTAATCAGAGACATGGAAAGAGTAAAATCAGAAAATTTTAAACTTAAGAAAGATGAAAAATCCTTCGTAGATAAAATAGAAGCATATAAAAAGGATCTCTCTAAGCTTAAGTCTGAATTCAGTGTAAAGTGTTGTCACCACCTAGATGCTAAGCAGGAAATTGTTGAATTAAATGCTAAATTAGAAGCCTCAAAATTGGAAATTTTGAACTTAAACGCTAAATTTGAAAGAGCTGAACTTGATTTTAAAAAATTTGAGGGTTCCAGTAAAGTAGTAAACTCAATGATTGATAATCAATTATGGTGGAAGGAAAGGGAAGGTGAGGGATTAGGGTACAGCCAGGTACCCCACCTTACAATGACAACTATGTTCAACTTTCTGTCACCAAAGAGCAGGAAGAAAAGGTACAGGACATGAAGTACGGTAAACGTGATAAGAATGACGTATCTGATCATGTGAGTGCATCCACCTCAGGAGTGAACGATACTAACGTGTCTACTTCATGTGCAAAGAAAGTAACTGTTGAGGATTGGACTGATGAGGATGATGAAGCTTGTGTTTTGTTTAATAAAGACTTTAATTTTGATGTTACTTTGAAACTACCTGCTTTGAATTCTGTTATTCCGACTGTGTGTGTGGGCTCTGTTTTAAAGAGCAACGATTTTTGTGTGATTGATTCTGCTGAAACTTTAAATTCTGAAAATGTGGTTTCAAATAAAATTGAAAAATCAAATATATTCAACAAGTATCTACCACCTAAATTTGATGAAGAGGGATGCTCTAATGACAAACAAGGTGATAGGTTTCACAATGTGAAACATGGTTCTCGCAAGTTTAAACAAACTGGTCCACACAACCAGTCCAGACAAGAAGTTGCCCAAAATGATTTTTACATAAAGCGACAAACGTGTTTTAACTGTGGCACTCCCGGTCATATTGCCAGAAACTGTCCACATCGTCCATATGTTCCATATTATGGATTTTATCAGAGGAATATGCCCTATATGCCTCACAATTCATACAGGCAAAGATTTAGGCATCATACGGCTAATCCCTCTGACGGTGATTGGAACCGAAACAAATCTCGCAGGTTTAGTCCTCATCAGACCAAGCCTAACATGTCTCGGAAAAGGGGTGGAAACCATGTTCCTACTTCAAAATTAACTCGATTTCTAAACTTCGGCCTGTCGGGAGAACAAACTCGTTTGTTCCCTCTACACGCAAGCCAGAGACTAAACCATCCATTCGTACAAACAACAGTAAATCTTACAATGGTAAATATAAATGGATGCCTAAGTCTCCGGTAAAGAAGGTTTCTTCTTCCTTGTTAGATAATCGAGAAGATATGTCATGGCAGCCCATAACTAGTATAGATGAGTCAGGTGTACCCAGTGTCACTATGGACTAGGTGCCAAAATCTAACTAATCCCGCACTTTGTGCAGGAGCAGCTATGGAGGAATATCATCAGATCGTGGTATGTTGATAGTGGCCGTTCCTGGCACATGACAGGAGACATTTCCTAGCTACACGACATTCAAACTTTTAACGGTGGGTATGTGTCCTTTGCGGGTGGAGAAAAAGGTAAGATCACACAGAAGGGTACTGTAAGTAACGGTGTTCTAAAATTTGAAAACGTAAATTTTGTTCCTGAATTGAAGCACAGTTTGCTGAGCGTGTCACAAATCTGTGACAAAGGGTTTTCAACTCATTTTACTAAAAAGGAGTGTTTGATTTTGAAACCTGGTATCATTATATCAGAAGACTAGATTCTTGTTCGATCACAACGAAAAGATAATGCTTATGTGATCGACATGAACAAAAATGTTCCTGATGAAATAACCTGTTTGTTCTCAAAAGTGTCTGAACACAATGCAATGCTCTGGCATCGTCGTCTTGGTCATGCAAATGTGAAAAATCTAAACCGACTTGCTAAAAATGATTTGGTTCGTGGACTACCCATTAAGGATTTTGTTACCATTGAAAAGTGTGTGGCTTGTGCTCTGGGCAAACATCATCGTAAATCTCACAAGCCAAAACTGATCAACACCATCTCCTCAGTTCTTCAACTATTGCATATGGATCTTTTTGGTCCGGTTCATGTCTTAAGTCTCTCTCGCAGTTCTTATTGTTTGGTTATCACTGATGATTACTCCAGATTCACTTGGGTGTTTTTCTTATCCAATAAGAGTCAAACTGCAGAGTTGATCAAAAGATTCGTGGTGCTTATGGAAAATTAGTTGAATTTGAAGCTGAAAGGAATTCGTTGTGATAATGGTACGAAATTCAAGAATGCATCTTGAATCGTTTTTGTTCTGAGAGGGGAGTGCTTCGTCAGTACAGTTCAGCTCGGACTCCTCAACAGAATGGTGTGGCTGAAAGGAGAAACAGGACTCTTATCGAGGCGGCAAGGACCATGCTGTGTGATTCTAAGCTGCCATTATTTTTCTAGGCAAAAGCTGTTAATATGGCCTGTTATGTTCAGAATCGGGTGATAATCAACAAATCACAAATGAAGACTCCTTATGAGATTGTCTATGGACATAAGCCTACTGTCACGCACTTTAAGGCTTTTGGTTGCCCATGCACTCTTCTGAACCTCGAGTCTACTCCGAAATTTGGGGCCAAAGTTGATGACTACTACTTTGTTGGTTATGCGGGCCATACTGCCTACAGGGTCTACAACAAGTCTACCAAACAGATTCTAGAATCTTATGATGTTCGTTGGTTGGAAGAAAACGAGACTGATGCTCGTGTTGGTCCGGACTGGTTATTCGATTATAATGAACTCTTCAAACCGATCAATGAGTTTCCGGTCATCAACACAGTACCTTCAGGTAGCGCTACAGTGGATGCTGAGAAAGATGACTCACATGCAATATCTCACATTTCTCCACTTCTGGATGACGACATCCCAGACCCAGTTATTGACGACAAACCCACATCCGTCTCTCAGCCGATAGCGATTCCGAAAAATGAATGTTCGCCAAGTCAGTCTAAAGACACCGCGACAGTCAAGGGGGAGAGTCCTATTCGTCAGATTTTCGGGAGCACACTATTTCCCGATGTCATTCCTAATGAATATGTCGCCAGCACTTCGTACTCACATAGTACAGTGACCTCAGGATGGAAGAACCCTCTTGCTGATATTGACGTGACTTTGTCAAACTTGAATCCTACCAGTGATGTTTCCGATCAATTACTTCCTTCAAGAATTCAGAAAGATCATCCAATTGAGAATGTCATAGGTCCTCTTGACATGGGCGTGTCCACCAGAAGTCAGACTGGAAATATAAACAGTTGTTTGTTTTCCTGTTTCATATCTCAGATTGAGCCAAGGACTGTGGACATGGCCCTCCAGGAATCCAGTTGGGTAGACGCTATGCATGAAGAATTAAATCAGTTTTACAAGTTGAAAGTTTGGAAATTGGTTGAGTTACCGGAGGGAAAGAAAGCGCTTGATACGAGATGGGTGTTCCGAAACAAGCAAGATGACACCGGGGTTATTGTTCGAAACAAGGCTCGATTAGTAGTTCATGGTTTTCGTCAAGTTGAAGGGTTGGATTACACTGAGGTTTATGCTCCGGTGGCTAGACTTGAAGCCATCAGAATATTTCTGGCCTTCGCTTCATTTATGGGGTTCACTGTATATCAAATGGACGTTAAGACTGCCTTTCTGTATGGTGAGGTCAAGGAAGAGATATATGTGGATCAGCCACTGGGTTTTATTGATTCAAAGAAGCCAAATCATGTTTACAAATTAGACAAGGCATTGTATGGGCTTCATCAGGCTCCTCGAGCATGGTATGCTACATTGACAGCACATCTTCTAGATCATGGCTACAAGCGAGGAACCATTGATCAAACCTTGTTCCGCAAATTTGTCTGAAAAGGTTTGATCTTAGTCCAGATCTATGTAAACGACATTATTTTTTGATCCACCAGTGCTGTATTGTGTGCAGAATTTGAAGAAGTTATGAAGAAACGATTTGAGATGAGTTCGTTGGGCGAGATGACAACATTTTTGGGGTTACAGGTTCGCCAAAGTTCCGCGGGTATTTTGCTGCATCAAGGAAAGTATGTTGAGGATATGCTCGCAAAATGTGAGTTTCAAGACTCCAAGAGTGCTAACACTCTAATGGTGGAAAGGCCTTTACTGTCTTCTGATCCAGAAGGAAGTCTCGTAGATCAAACATACTATCGATCAATGATCGGGTCTCTAATGTACCTCACCGCCAGCCGACCCGATATCATGTTTGCAGTCTGTCAGTGTGCTCGTTTTCAGGCTAATCCTAAACTCTCTCATTTTGATTGCTGTCAAATGTATTTTTAGATATCTGAAGGGACAACTGAAGTTAGGTCTTTGGTATCCCAAACAATCAGAATTTGATCTTTATGCTTTTGCTGACAGTAATTATGGTGGAGATGATATTGACAGGAAATCTACATCTGCCGGATGCCAGTTCTTAGGAGATCGTCTCATTTCATGGCAGTGTAAGAAACAACAGACGGTGTCCACCTCGACTGCCAAAGCAGAGTATGTTGCTGCATCAGCCTGCTGCTCTCAGGTTATCTGGATGCAAAATCAACTGCTAGATTACGGTTTGGAATTTCTTGATACTCCCATATTTTGTGATAATGATGCTGCCATTGCAATTGTTAAGAATCCCGTTCAGCATTCTAAAACCAAGCACATTGACATTAAAATTCATTTTATCCGTGACTGTTACGACCGGAAGCTAATTCATCTTGAACAGGTCCACACTGATAATAATGTGGCGGACCTATTTACGAAGCCGGTCGGAATAGCCAGATTCAATGTGCTTGTAGGGTTTCTCAAGATGCTGCGTTTTGAAGACTGAGTATTTTTGTGGTTTAAATTGTGTACATAAATTTTTTTTTCTGTTTTGTGTGTCATAATTTCTGTACAAATTTAGGGGGAGAAAAAGAAAAATACAAAAAGTGTGTGTGTGTGTGTTTACTTAAAATGTGTGTGTGTGTGCGTTTACTTAAAATTAAAAAAAAAAATTTCAAAATTTTTGTTCTCTTGCTTAAAATCATGCCGGTTACTCAAGTTCAACGGACATATTTCATATGTTTGGTCCTGTCATCAATTCTTGAATCACGGGATAGCCATTAACTTTAGGACTGAAAGTGACCGGGGCAACTGAACATACATAAAAATTTTTTTTGGTTTAACTATCGGTTTAAGTTCTTTCACTGAAAATCATGTCGGCCACTTAAAGTTTGATGGACACATTTTATTATGTGATTGGTCCTATTGTCTACCTATAGACACATAGGATAGCCATTCACCTGAAAACTGAAGGCAGCTGGGGTGATTGGATTTAAATCGCCTTTGGAATATCATCTGGGAAGTGATATTATTATTTAGCTAAAAGCTTTTCAGATAGCTTAAAGTTTTTCAAATGAAAATTGACCCAACCTTTGAGAAATGATAGATAAACTGTTTTTTGAGTGCCTAACGTGTGAAGTTATTAGGCTAAAAAGGCTTTTGATTAGTTATTGATGTGCGAGGAAGCTTTTCATGATACGTAAAAGTTGAAGTGATACAAACTAAATCTGCTAAGCTTAGTGTGGAGAGTCATTTTGAAAATTAATGCATGTCCGTAGACACATCTCTCCGAATGATAGGCAGAAAAGCAATTACCCAGTCATACACAAGCCCGTTAGTATCTTGATCACCAAAAAGGTTATATTTCACCAAAAAAAAATAAAAAATTTCATTATTTAATTTGTCATCAAATTGTTTTCTAAAAGCTTAAAGGGGTCTCAGGGAACTACAGGGGTGGGGCATCCAAATAAGTCCTAAACACCCTGAATGTAAGGCTTGTAAGTCCGGATGGCATGTAAGTCCAACGTTCAACCTTAAAGCTTAATAATCATTTTGTATAGAGAATAATATTTTGATCAAGTACTAGGAGGTTGGAGTCAAATTGGGGTGATCTGGGGAAAGCCAAATATGCCTTGAGAATAGATAAGGGGCATCAGAGGTCCATAAGTGATGCCCATGTAAGTTATATGTCTAAATTGAACCTAACCATATCACTTTCGCAGTGAAATTCATGAAAATTACCTACTATCAACCTTTTCATTATGTCACAATAATGCTGAAAATGAATCATTGTGAAAGTACCTTAATCAATATGATCTCATGTTCGGATCTTTTCAAGGTGGTATTTTTTTAAAATAGCTGAAATTTGATCTCAATATACTTTGATTTTCTCAAGACTGGATAGGTAAATTTTGTTTTAGTTTAGTTTTATTTTTATTTTTATTTTTCTATTCTTATCTGCTTTCATTTTTGTCTCGTGTTTATTCATGTCTAAACAAAGCTTTTAAGAGATCGTTTTTCACATAAGTCGGGATACTTTTCAAAGTGCGTTGAGATAATTTTAAAGAGTAATCGTTCTCGGTTTGAGTTCTCGATTGAACATGATTTATGAGTTCTCGGTTGCTTGTGATGACGATGTTCTCGGCTGCTTCTTGTTCTCGGCCAGATTTGAGAGTTCTCTGCCACATGTTTTCGGCAAATCTCTATTCTCGGTCTGTTTTGATGTGACCAGGCAGTCTATAAAGGCACTCATTAATCTTGAAAAAATCAACTTCTCGTGTCTTCCAAAATCTTCTCTCTCACTAACCATCAAATCTTTCACCTATCTCACTGTCTTACTTCTTTTCTGGTCTCCTTGAGATTCTCAAGAAAATTTCCTTAAATAGGTAAGGAACTCTATTAGGGTTGAGAGATTGTTAGAGATTATTTGATTTTGATTCATCACTCAACCAGTGTGTTTGATCTATGTTGAAGTTACTGATGGTTGGTTTTAGTCAATGATTGTAGTTATAGGTTTGGTCTTTAATGATGATTGGTGGCATGTTGAAAATGATGAACAGTGCTCTGAGGTTTTCGGCATGGACTGACCAAATTCTTCTGGTGAATCAGAGAGATCTTCGTTTTGAAGAATTGTTAAAGCATTCTCGGTCAAACCTTGACAGAGGATTTGTTGGTTCTACCAAAGATACATCGTGCTTGACTTTTCTGAGTCAATCAAGTCTAATATTCATTGCTATCCATGATGACGAACTTCATGTTTATCTATTTCATATGGAAAGTAGCATGACCTGTGCCGGACTCCCAGCCAGGTTTTTAAATTAAGACGCTAAATATGACACTAAACCTCCAAGTGTCTATTTCGAAGCCACAGTATATACACCGAATGGCCTAAATAAAAGTATTGATGGACGATGATTATCTACCGCTAAAGCAGTTTTGATCAAGCAATAAACCAAGGGGGATAATGTTGGGCTATATTTGTGGTTTATGCTTGTAGGTTGGGCTTAGATTGGGTATATTATGTAAACCGAGAACTTTAGTGGTTCTCGGTGGGCTTTAGGCTTTTGTTGGGCTAGTATGTTAGTTCCATATATATATAGATATCTTGTATAGGGTTAAGGGTTGTTCGTTCACGTGGTTATTAGCCGTCTAAAGGTTTTCTTAGACGAAGTATTGTATTGCTAGTGCTTAAGCACTCGACGTTAATATTAAAGTGTGTTTTGAAGCCACTCTGGTGTTTGACGTGCTTGTGTTTTGTTTGTGTTCTTGAATCATCTAGTGTTGGAATTCCGCACCAACACCTAGATTGTTGATATCATAATTATAGTGATCCAGATTCGGGACTTACATCTTCGGATAACACATGCAATTTTACAAACAAATACAACAATATTTATTGTAACGTACAAATTTATTTAATATGAAATATTTATGTTAAAAAAAAGAATAATTTAAAATGGATGGTGCAAAAAGAATTTTGCATAAGAAACAACTTGTGAGTTGTTGCGTTGACTAAAGTCTAAGACGACACATCAAATGTATAGCAACATCATGAGAGGGTCATGAAATAACGTGGTGAGTGTATTAAGATGAAATACATAAGAATGTGATATTTACCTCATTGGAAATAAGTAAATGTGAATTAATATATGTTGATGACGTATTTAACTCCTTGGAGATTCACTAAATGCGAATTGTAACATAATATACGTTAATGAGATATTTATATCATTGGATATTCATCTTTGGAAATTCACCGAGTATGAATCATAAGAGATCTATTATTTGAATTTAAGTAAATATTAAGAGATTTGTTATAATATGCTTACAAAAGTGATGAATATATAGATGTTTCTACTCTTATCCACTTTGTTTGAACTATGTTGTAAGTCCCGAATCTGGATCACTACAATTATGATATCAACAATCTAGGTGTTGGTGCGGAATTCCAACACTAGATGATTCAAGAACACAAGTAAACACAAACACATAGAACACAAGAGTGGCTTCAAAACACACGTATTATTACACGTCGGGTGCTTAAGCACTATCAATACAAAACTCGTCTAGAACAACTCTTAGACCGCCAAAAACACAAGTGAACGAACTACCTAGAACCCTATACAATGCATTATATATATAGGGTTGTGATACCACACGCTAGCCCAACAAAGACCAAAAGCCCACCGAGATCCAAAGGGTTCTCGGTTTACATGCACAGCCCAAACAAAACAAACAAACTAAGTACAAACCAAATAACTAGACCCAACAATCTCCCCCTTGGTTTGTAGCTTGGTTCTCAATCATACTCCATATAATTGATGTCAGCGTCTTTCAAACCACCTGCCCAAAATTTGCATCTGATAATAGAAGCCACCATGCTTGTATATTCTTTTGTAGCCGGTTCAAAAATCGGGTCGGCAATTATCTGAAATGCACTGAGTGTCTTGATGTCTTTCTCTCCTAGTTTTAGCAAATCTCTTGGATCAACAAATTTGTACTGCCCTTTGCCCTTCTGCAAACGTATAACAACGGTGGTAGTCTCACTATCATACATCCAGAATCTTATGTTATCCAAAGTACCATCTGGAATAGCATTAGGCAGAGGAATATGAGTGGCCTTCTCTGTAGCAGGCCACATAACGTTGACCATTATTCCTGTCTTTGGATCCACGACCCCTTTTGCTTTCTTCAAGAACGATTCTGCAGTTGGCATTTTCGGAAAGCCTTGATCAACTTGATTTCTCATAAAGTTCCAGAAATCTCTACCACGATAATCATTAGTTGGGTTGTGGAATGGAGAGTTTATCAAATCACTGAGATCCACTTTAGTCCAATAACCAAAGTCTTTCATCTTATTATAGTACTCAGTGGTACCGGACTTCCGTTTAACCCACCACATGTTCTTTTCAGCCTCAAAACACCATGACACAACTCCAGAACGATCTCCATATTTATCCGTAAAACCCTTTTGAAGGGTGACAACGAACCTGTCTGGGTGATCGGATGATTCAACATTTTGATTGGAATTTTTCATTACCAGTAGCTTCTTCTGAACTCTGTCTGACTTTTCTTTGGTGACTGGAGGTGCAGACATGTACTGCCTCAGCGTCTTTGATTCATCTATGTTTTCAAATGAACGAACAGTAGAGCTACCACCTAGATCAACGTTTGGCATCTTTGAAGTCACATCACTACTGCTCTTGAATTCATCTCCAAACTTCTGAACGAGTTTTTGTTGGAAGTCTAGGTAAGTAGCAGTTAATTCTCCCATGTTGGATTGAAGCTCTTTTATCTTGGAGTCTTTATCGAAGTTACTGGCTTCCAGCTCTTGAATCCGTACGTCTTTTACGAAAGAGTCTTGTTCAAGTTCAAAGACTCTACGTTGAAGAGCTTGTACATCAACAGGAGCATCTTCAAGTACAACACCTTTGCCTTTTCTTGCAGATATCTTTCTTGTATAGCCAAAATCTGAGCAACCTTTTCGGAAACATCAGAGCTTGACTGACCCAAATTGGATGGGCCAGAAGAACCAGAAGGAACATCAGAGAATGGTATGTAAACTTCATCAGTTTGTGGAATGTTTGCCTCAAAATCAAAATCACGAGCAATGTCATCAAGTATATGATCTTGAGTATGAGGCTCGGCAGATGATGGGTTGGGATCAACATGAGTCTTAGGAGCAGTCGACTCAGGCTGATGTAACTCTTGTTGTGTGCTGGATGTTATTGATGGTGTGGTTGTTTCATCTTCATTAACCAGCACGCCAGATCTCGAATCTGTCTTCCTTCGTTTGCGTAGAATGAGGTCGGCGGCTGGTTCCTCAGGGATAACTTCACTATCTTCATTTACAGCAAATGCTTGAGAAGGCTTCAAAGCAGATGACTGTAGAGTTTCTTTAAAAATCTCAAAATCTTAGTTTCTCAGCAGTTGGAGTACTATCGGTGTCACGATGTTCTGTCTCTTCATCTTCATCATCACAAATCTCAAAAGCTGCAGCACGCCTTTGAACTGGTGCCACATGTTCATCGGTAACTTGAGCGATAACTGGCTCAGCTTCTGTCTTAGCAAATCTCCCAAATTTTACCAGAGCAATGAGGCCCTGATAGACGACCTTGGAGCCTTTTCTGGATTGTTTCATTAACCCAAAGGCGTTGGGTCCCATTGACTTCATATCTAATGTATCAATAGATCTGACAAGGTCGGTGTAGTGTGAGTCAAAGATCATCTGTAGAAATCTTGGATACATAAGGAACAACTCTTTCTTCTTCCCTTTCAGATTGCTCATCATCTCATTGAAAACAAACTTGGAATAGTTGTAATTCCAATCCATGATCAGAGCAATGATAGCAGACATCTGAGTATGGCTTATCTCGTCTGATCCTCCTTTTCTTCCCGACACACATGAGAAGAACGTGTGTATCAAAAACCTCCAGTATGGGTGAAATAACTTCTTGATTGCTGGAGGATAAGTACTCTCATAACCCATCCTGGTGAGAATTTCAGAGACATCTGTAGAAGAGTATTCTGTTGGATAATCAGGTTGATCACCAAACAGAAGTACCTCCCTTATAATAGCCTCTGTGATGACGACCGGCTTCTTCTGCACTTTGGAGTCAATCGACACAACTCCATCTGGCCCTCGTGGATTGATTGAGGCATTATACAAAAAATCAGTGATCATCTTCCTGCATATGACAGGGTTTTCTCGTAATGCGTGAGAAATCCTGCAAGTATTGTGGCCGACAATCATAGACTTGAACTCCTTGTGGGCCAGTGGTGGATCACATAAGTATCCAGTAATATTATGTGTATCTACAAACTTTAACGGAAACTGATCAGCCATTACTGCACCAAATGAGTCAAGTTAGTAAGTGTAAGCTTGATCATAATTATATTTTAAGCATTTTAGTTCAAGTTTCAAAACATGAGGGGCCAACGATGACAAAAACAAATTAGGTGGACTACAAAGAAAAATGATAACAATAAAATAATTGTTTTCGGTCCACAAGAGTTTTCTGTCCACATTTTATTTCGAACAAAGAGGGGTTTTCGGTTAAAGGCAAGTGTTCTCTGTCAAGATTAACCGAGAATATGAGTTCTCGGTCAATTCCAGCGTTTTCGGTTAACAAAAGTCAACCAAGAACATGAGTTCTCGGTAAAGACTAGGAGATCTCGGTCAACAAAAGTCAACCGAGAGCTCTTTGATAGCTGAGGACAGAGAACCCTTTGGGTTTCTTTTTGGAATATGTGTCGTCTTCTCCAAGTCACCGAGATCTCCATTAATCCTGCAACAAATCCATCTTAATTTCCAACAATTAACCCTAAACCATCCAATCGAAATCATCAATCACTAATCCTAACACCCCTTGACACCTCGGTTGTCTGTGCAATCCATCTACTCATCTGTCAATACTTTAAGAACACAATTCTCCCAAAACAATTAGCTTTAGCCTTGGCTCATTTACCTGTGAATTAACAAACACGAACGATAATTATAACTTAATGTGATTCGTTTATGCAAGGAACAACTTTCGGCTGGATATATTGAGAGAAAGGAGAGAATTGAGTTTTAAATGTAATGAAAATAGTAATTGAGGAGGGGGTTACTTATACCCCAACTGATATGTGCCAAGAACCCCTAAACAAGCCCAAGCCAATTGATCAGCCCATAAACATGTTGACACATAACTGACAATCTAGTGTAAGGCCCAAAACAGTTTAAACACATTGAAAACAACCCAGTTAAGTCACGCATTTCGAGGAGAGTGATTTCGAGATAAAACAAATGAAACAAAACAAAAAAAAAACATAAATAATAACAATCATAATAACGAACATAACACACAAGATACCCCTTTTAAATTTTGCAGATTGGGATCAAATTTCAGTTTTGTAAAATCGCCGCCTCTCACGAAAAGATCCGAACATGAAATCATATTGTTTAAGATGCTGTCACAAGGATTCATGTTCAGCGTTAGTATGACATAAAGAGACAGGTTGATTGCAGGTATAACGAACTTAGCATGACTTTCATTGCATCAGTGATATGAATTAGGTTCAGTTCGGCATAAAGCTTAGATGGACATCACTCATGGACCCGTGATGCCTCCTATCTCTTCTCAAAGCGTATTTGGCTTTCCCCAAATCACTCCAATTTGACTCCAACCCCCTAGTGCTTGATCAAAATTTTTATAGATAATTAAACAAAATTTTAAGCTTTAAGGTTGAACGTTGGACTTACGTGTCATCCGGACTTACAAGCCTTTCATTCAAGACATGACAGGACTTACTTTTATGCCCCCATCTCTGTAGTTCTAGTTTGACCCTTTAAGCTTTTGAAAAACGAATATTTAATAACACAATAATCAACCCAAAAATAATTTTTTTTAAAGTAATAATTTAGAAACATAATATTTGGTGATCAAGACACTAACGGGCTCGTGTATGACTGGGTAATTACTTTTCTGCCTATCATTCGGAGAGATGTATATGGATACATGCGCATTTCTTTAAAATGACTCTCCACGGTAAGTTTAGCAAATTTAGTTTATATCACTTCAACTTTTACGCATCATGGAAAGCTACCATACAAATCAATGACTGTTCTAGAGCCTTTTAAGCTTAATAACTTCACCCTTTAGGCACACAAAAGCAATTTATCTATCATTTTCCAAAGGTTGGATCAATTTTCATTTGAAAATATTTGAAGCTTCTAAAAGCTGTTAACTGAATAATAATATCATTTCCCGAAATACAGTTTAAAATTCAGTCACCCCGATCACTCTTAGGTTTCAGGTAAATGGCTATCCCGTATGTCCACAAGTGGTTAATAGGACCAAACACATATGAAATTACATGTCCTTCCAACATAGAGTTACCGACATAATTTTAAGTGAAAGAATTCAAAACACAAAAAAACATCACAATCGCCCCAGATGCTTCGAGTCTTTAGATAAATGGCTATCCTGTGATTCTACAAGTAGATCACCGGACCAAACATATACAGGTACATGTTCTTCAAACTTGAGCAACCGACATAATTTTAAGCGAGAGTGATTTTTACACACACATACTTTTTTTTTTTACGCACACACACTATTTTTGGCATTTTGAATCCCCCCCCCCTTAAAATTGTACAAATTAAGAAAATATGTACGAGTTTACACTCAAAAAGACTCAATCCTCGAAACGAAGCATTTTAAGAAAACTCACAAGCACATTAAATTTGGCTGTTCTGACCGGTTTTGTAAATAAGTCCGCCACATTATTATCAGTCTGAACTTGTTCAAGGTGAATCAATTTTCGGTCATAACAGTCACGAATAAAATGAATTTTAATATCGATGTGCTTGGTTTTAGAATGTTGAACTGGATTCTTAACAATTGCAATGGCAGCATCATTATCACAAAAGATGGGAGTATCAAGAAATTCCAAACCGTAATCCAGCAGCTGGTTTTGCATCCAGATAACCTGAGAACAGCAAGCTGAAGCAGCAACATACTCCGCCTCGGCAGTCGAGGTGGACACCGTTTGTTGTTTCTTACACTGCCATGAAATGAGACGATCTTCTCAGAACTGGCATCCGGCAGATGTGGATTTCCTGTCAATATCATCTCCACCATAATTGCTATCAACAAAAGCATAAAGATCAAATTCTGATTGTTTGGGATACCAAAGACCTAACTTCGGTTGTCCCTTCAGATATCTAAAAATACGTTTAACAGAAATTAAATGAGAAAGTTTAGGATTAGCCTGGAAACGAGCACACTGACAGACTGCAAACATGATATCGGGTCGGCTGGCGGTGAGGTACATTAGAGACCCGATCATTGATCAATAGTATGTTTGATCTACAGGACTCTCTTCCAGATCAGATGACAGTAAAGGCCTTTCCGCCATGAGAGTGTTAGCACTCTTGGAGTCTTGAAACTCAAACTTTTCAAGCATATCCTCAACATACTTTCCTTGATGCAGCAAAATTCCCGCCGAACTTTGGCGAACCTGTAACCCCAAAAATGTTGTCTCTCACCCAACGAACACATCTCAAATCTTTTCTTCATAACTTCTTCAAATTCTGCACACAATTCAGCACTGGTGGATCCAAAAATAATGTCGTCCACATAGATCTGGACTAGAATCAAATCTTTTCTGACAGTTTTGCGGAACAAGGTTTGATCAATGGTTCCTCGCTTGTAGCCATGATGTAGAAGATGTGCTGTCAATGTAGCATACCATGCCCGAGGAGCCTGATGAAGCCCATACAATGCCTTGTCTAACCTGTAGACGTGATTTGGTTTCTTGGATTCAACAAAACCCAGTGGCTGTTCCACATAGATCTCTTCTTTGACTTAGCCGTACAGAAACGCGGGCTTAAAATCCATCTGATACACCGTGAACCCCATGAAGGAAGCGTGGGCCAGAAAAATTCTAATGGCCTCAAGTCTAGCCACTGGAGCATAGACTTCAGTGTAATCCAACCCTTCAACTTGACGAAAACCACGAACTACCAATCATGCTTTGTTTCGAACAATAATCCTGGTGTCATCTTGCTTGTTTCGGAATACCCATCGCGTATCAAGTGCTTTCTTTCCTTCCGGTAACTCAACCAATCTCCAAACTTTCAACTTATCAAACTGATTCAATTCCCCATGCATAGCATCTAACCAACTCGGTTCCTGGAGGGCCATTTCCACCGTCTTTGGCTCAATCTGAGAGATGAAACAGGAAAACAAACAACTGTTTATGTGTCCTGTCTGACTTCTGGTGGACACGCCCGCTTCAAGAGGACCAATGACATTCTCAATTGGATGGATTTTCTGAATCCTCGAAGGAACTAATTGATCAGAAACATCACCGGTAGAGTGCAAGTTTGATAGATTTACATTAGCATCAGCATCAGCAAGAGGGTTCTTCCATCCCGAGGTCGCTGTACTATGTAAGTACGAGGTGCTGGCGATATATGCATTTGGAATGGCATCAGGAAAAAGTGTGCTCCCGAAAATCTGGCGAATAGAATTCTCCCCCTCAACTGTCGCATCGTCATTAGACGAATTTTGCAAGAATTCAGTTTCTGGAACATCTTTCAGTTGAGTGACGGGTGCGGGTATGTCGTCATTAAGTGGTTCTGTGACATCATCATCCAGAGGTGGAGAGATGTGAGATACTGCATATGAGTCCCCCTTTTCAGCATCCACTGTAGCACTGCTCGATGATTCGGTGTTGATGACCGGAAGCACATTGAATGGTTTGAAAAGTTCATTGTAATCAAATAACCAGTCCGGACCAACACGAGCATCAGTCTCGTTTTCTTCCAACCAACAAACATCATAGGACTCGAGAATCTGTTTGGTGGACTTATTGTAGACCATGTAGGCGGTGTGGCCCGCATAACCGACAAAGTAACAATCATCAGCTTTGGCCCCGAATTTCGGAGTGGACTCGAGGTTCAGTAAAGTAAACGGACAACCAAAAGCTCTGAAATGCGCAACAGTAGGCTTATGACCATAGACAATCTCATACGGAGTTTTCATCTGTGACTTGTTGATTATCACCTGATTCTGAACATAACAGGCCATGTTGATAGCTTCTGCCCAGAAGAATAATGGCAGTTTAGAGTCGCACAACATAGTCCTTTCCGTCTCGATAAGAGTTCTATTTCTCCTTTCAGCCACACCATTCTGTTGCGGTGTCCGGGCTGAACTGTACTGACGTAACACCCCCTTCTCTGAACAGAAATAATTCAAAGATGCATTCTTGAATTCTGTGCCATTATCACAACGAATTCCTTTCAGCTTCAAATTCAGTTGATTTTCCATAAGCATAATAAACTTCTTAATCAAATCTGCCGTTTCACTCTTATTTGACAAGAAGAACACCCAAGTAAAACGTGAGTAGTCATCAGTAATAACAAGACAATAAGAGCTGCGTGAAAGACTCAAAACGTGAACTGGACCGAAGAGATCCATATGAAGCAAGTGAAAAACTGATGAAATGGTGTTGATCAATTTAGGTTTATGAGTTTTTCGATGATGTTTACCCAAAGCACAAGTCACACATTTTTCAATAGTAACAAAATCTTTAATGGGTAGGCCACGTACCAAATCATTTTTAGCAAGACGATTCAACTTTTTAGTATTAGCATGACCAAGACAACGATGCCATAGCATGGCATTATGTTCCGACACTTTTGAAAACAAACATGTTATTTCATCAGGAACATTTTTGTTCATGTCGATCATATAAGCATTATCTTTTCGTTGTGATCGAACAAGAATCCAGTCTTCTGGTATAATGATACCAGGTTTTAAAATCAAGCACTCCTTTTTAGTAAAATGAGTTGAAAAATCTTTATTAAAGATTTGCGACACACTCAACAAACTGTGCTTCAACTCTGGAACAAAATTAACATTTTCAAATTTCAAAACACCGTTACTTACAGTACCCTTCTGTGTAATCTTCCCTTTCTCTCCTCCCGCAAAGGACACATATCCACCATTAAATGTTTGAATGTCATGTATTTGGGAAATGTCTCCTGTCATGTGCCTGGAACAGCCACTATCAACATACCAAGGTCTGATGATATTCCTCCATAGCTGTCCCTGCACAAAACGCGGGATTAGTTAGATTTTGGTACCCAGTCCATAGTTACACTGGGTGACCCTGACTCATCTAAAGTTGTCACGGGTTACCATGACATGTCCTTTTGATCATCAAACGTAGATTTTTCAGATTCCTTTGCCGGAGATTTAGGCAACCATTTGTGTCTACCATTGTATGATTTGGCATTATATGTACGAATGGTTGTCGTAACCTCCGGTGTTTTGGGGTTGAGAGAAGACGAGTTTGTCTTTTCCACCCGTTTTGTGTTCGTTTTTGAAACTGAAGCACCTTTTCTAACCCTTTTTCGAAACATGTTAGGCTTGGTCTGATGAGAACTAAACCCGCCAGATTTGTTTCGGTTCCAATCATCGTCAGAGGGATTAGCCGGATGATGCCTGAATCTTTGCCTGTATGAATTGTGATGTATATGGGGCATATTCCTCTGATAAAATCCATAATATGGAACATATGGACGATGTGGACAATTTCTGGCAATATGACCGGGAGTGCCACAATTAAACACGTTTGTTGTTTTATGTAAAAATCATTTTGGGCAACTCCTTGTCTGGACTGGTTGTGTGGACCAGTTTGTTTAAAATTGCGAGAACCATGTTTCATATTGTTAAACTTATCACCTTGTTTGTCATTAGAGCATCCCTCTTTAACAAATTTAGGTGGTAAATATTTGTTGAATTTATTTTGTTTCTTAATTTTATTGGAAACCACATTATCAGAATTCAAAGTTTCAACTGAATCAACCACACAAGAATCCTTGCTCTTTAAAACAGAGCCCACACAAACAGTCGGAATAACATAATTCAAAACAGGTAGTTTTAAAGAAACATCAGAAACAATGTCATTATTAAATTCAAAACAAGGGTCGGCGTCCTCATCAGTCCATTCCTTCACAATTAATTTTTCTGCACATGAAGTAAATACGTAAGAATCGTTCACTCCTGAAGTAGACACACTAGCATTCACAAGACTAGATTCATCATGTTTATCTTGTTTATCGTACTTAATGCCTTTTATCTTTTCTTCCTGTTCTTTGGTAACAGGAGTACTACCATAATTGTGATTGTAAGGTGGTGGAACATTACTATAACCTATGCCTTCACCTTCATTTTCTTTCCATCACAATTGATTTTCAATCATTGAGTCAACTATTCTACTTGAACCCTCGAATTTTTTAAAATCTAATTCAGCTCTTTCAAATTTACTAGTTAGATTCAAAATTTCCAATTTAGAGGCTTCCAGCTTAGCAGTTAATTAAACAATTTCCTGTTTGGCATCTAGGTAATGACAGCATTTTAGACTAAATTCAGATTTCAGCTTAGATAAATCCTTTTTATTTGCTTCTATTTTATCTAGAAAACCTTTTACGTTTTTCTTGAGTTTAAAGTTTTCAGATTTAACTCTTTCCATGTCTCTAATTAAGTTATCATTGTGGAGCCTATATAATTCTATCTTATCAACACAATCTTGAGAACATGGTTGAAAACTTACCTCAGATGAGTTAGGAGAAGTGAGCGCCATATATGCAAACTGAAGTTCCTTGATTTGCTCCTCAGTAGCATTTTCCTCTTCAATTTCTTCAACATTTGCAAAATTTGCAATTTGACTTCCAATGTTGAGAGTAGCCATCTGATCCTCCCAAGTAAACTGTTGAGCAACCAATCCCCTTTCACCATTTCCCGAACTATCACCAACATCTCCCCTAGCATTACCCACTGGAACCAGCGCCATTTCTATGTTTCCTTCCTTCGCTGGGTTAGTACATTCACGAGCAAAATGACCTGACTCGTGACAGTTATTGCATCTCAGAGTGTCCTTGTTAAAACCCACCATCTGATTATTAGGCATGTTCCAATTGTTTCTACCAGTCCTCTTAGTGAATTTCTTGGCACGAAATACCGCTATGGCGATTTGCCAAGAGATATCCATTTCTTCAACATCATCAGGGTGAATCTGATCGAGTTCAGCAGCCACAACAGGTTGAACCAAGTCTCCAGCTAGAAATGCATTATAGCAGTTCATGAATCCTGCCATTAGAGCTATGTTCTCCTGAGTCTATTTCGAAATGGGGGAATCTGTCTGGAGTTCTGACCTTGAGCAGCGCCAGCAGATGAAAGTTGAGCAGATGAAGATTGAGCAGACTTGGCGAAGAAAACTGGAGCGGGTTTAAGCGGAGTAGAGGATGACTGGCCTTGAGTGGACTTAAACATCTGAAAGTTTCCTTGGGTTGGAGGTTGCTGAGTGGCCTTGAACATAGAGAAACTATCTTGAGAGATAAGAGCATTGTTGGAAGCAACGTTGTACCCAACTGCATTGTAAGAATTCGCATGGTTTATTGCACGTTGCTTGTCATCCATATCACATGCCTTGATAGTAGCCATCATCTCAGAGATAGACATTCTGTTGAGATCTTTAGTCTTCTTGATAACAACAACATTTATATCCCAATTCTTTGGCAATGAGTTCACCAGTTTGTTGTTTATCTCTGAAGTTGCTAGATAAATACTTGCAGATCTCATTTCAGTCACTAGAGATATGAACCTTTGGAGTTGAGTTTCCAAAGACTCCCCCAGAACATGATTAAGCATGTTGAACTTTTTTCGCAGCAAATCTTGGCGACTCCTTTTCATGTCTTCGTTTCCTTCATACACCTCAATTAATGCCTCCCATAGTTCTTTAGCAGATTGAAGTTCTTTAAAACTAAGGGCAATCTCAGGTGAAAGTGCCATGGTTAGAGTTGAAAGTGCCTTATCATCTTCCTTAACTTTATCAAAATCATCATCATCATACAAGGCAACATGCTTCACAAGAATTTAAGTCGAGTTTTCACGTTGATAGGTAATTCTTTGAGGCCCCCTAAGAATACTTCTCCAAACTTTGGGATCCTTCATCTTAACGTACTTCTCAAAACGACATTTCCATTCACTAAACCCCTCATGAGACAAGAGACGGGGTATACGAGTGGTGGTCCCCATTATAGAGTCGAGTTCTTGATGGAGTGAACTGTTGGTTGAGACATTGCTGTTCGTTAACTGATCCATTTTGAATTAGTTTAAGATTAATTTTAGTCCAGAAAGTTTTATAGTCCAAGTATCAGGCCCAAATCAAACTAATCAGGCCCAAACAGAGCCTACAGTTTACTGAGCTGAGAACCAAAAGTTGACCGAGAACTAATGGCAGCCGAGAAAAGATGCCGAGAACTACAAAAGTTGACCGAAAACCCAAAGTCAACCAAGAACTGCCTTAGCCGAAAACTGGTAATAGCCGGGAACCAATTGTAGCCGATAACTAAGTGTAACCAAGAACTGATTGTGGCCGAACACTAGATGTAGCCGAGAACTGATTGTGGCCGAAAACTAGTTGTAGCCGAGAACTGATTGTGGCCGAAAACTAGTTGTAGCCGAGAACACAGATTCTCACAAAAAGTCAATCTGTAGCGTAACAAACTTCCCAGAAAGTTGGGATTTTGTTTTGTTTCCAAACCAAAACTAATCTTTTCCCAAAAGTGACTCTCCTTCTTCTCCGATCACTTGTTCACCGGAAATACAAGCAAACCACCAATAAATCAAAATCTTGAATCCTTGATGTCACAATAATGAGCCTGAATAGGTCTAAGGCTCTGATACTAATTGTAAGTCCCGAATCTGGATCACTACAATTATGATATCAACAATCTAGGTGTTGGTGCGGAATTCCAACACTAGATGATTCAAGAACACAAGTAAACACAAACACGTAGAACACAAGAGTGGCTTCAAAACACACGTATTATTATACGTCGGGTGCTTAAGCACTATCAATACAAAACTCGTCTAGAACAACTCTTAGACCGCCAAAAACACAAGTGAATGAACTACCTAGAACCCTATACAATGCATTCTATATATAGGGTTGTGATACCACACGCTAGCCCAACAAAGACCAAAAGCCCACCGAGATCCAAAGGGATCTCGGTTTACATGCACAGCCCAAACAAAACAAACAAACTAAGTACAAACCAAATAACTAGGCCCAACATATGTGAAAGTTTGTCTTTCATTTTGAGAGAGTATCTCAAAAAATAGTTTCAAAATACAACGAGGAAATGTATAAATCAGTTTATGCAAATGTGAATTCCAAGAATTTGAGTGTCAATCTAGTTGACTTTATCTCAACATAATAGTGATTGTAGAGGAGTAGCGTTCATCTTGTTGGTAATAAATGTATTCATCAAAATGATTTGGATTAAGACTTGTTCAAAGTCCATACAAGTCAATGGTGAAGCCTTGAAGGTCAAAGAAAAAAGAGTTGTGTTCCTTAAATGAATGAAAAAGTTATGTATGTTCTATATACAATAACTTGTGAGACTTTGCTGAATATTAAGGTTTGGGAATTGTGAATAAGTCTCATAAATTTGTCTAAACAAAGGGTGAAGTGTTTCAAAGTAATATTGTAATGGCTGTGAAGGATCAGAATGATGCATCTTCTGTTCACATGCTAAAGTATTGTAGTCTAAAGCATGCTAGACTAGTACTTGTTAATTATGGTGCTTTGCGAAGACTAATTAACGTGAAACATTCACAACACAAGAATGAATTTGTGTATAGAAAAAATTAAAGAGGGTTTTCATTCAATCTAAAGAAATAATATAACTTATGAGGATTGTTAGAAGACCTTAACTTTTTAGGTATGTTCTAGATGGTGATTTATAATCCTTCTAGATTTGTGATGGTTTGTTAACAACCTTATGACAAATTTAGCTTAAACTTTATCAAGTGGTAGAAGCTAACACTACGGCATGTGTTACTTTATTAGTTTGTAAGCATTGATGAACTCATTGATACAAAGACGTGGTCTTGTTCAAATCATGAGTGCCGATTTATGGTCATAAGTAAAGTTAAGCAAGCTATGTCAAAATGCAAGAAATGTGGGGGAAGCTATTTAAGAAACAACCCTTTTAGGTATATAGAAATGGTAATTGAGATGATTTCTCATACTTGTGTAGAAAGGAAGAACCTTTCTCTACCCTATCCAAAAGTTGGATGATGTTATCCAATAGCACTTAAATATGGAGGTGTCTTGAATTTGAACTTGGAAGGTTTAGCAATGAGGATTATTGTAATTCAATCTAACATTGCAAACACACGACTAAATGGAGGACAAAAAGGTCGTAGTGCATAATGGAGATGTGTTTGCCTTAATGATAAGTGTATCTTACAAAGACAAATATTATAACCAGATTTAGGTGGCCACTGTGATTATAGTATTAGAAATTTGACAATAAGCAAAACTAACTTATAAGTTAAGAACACATCATGACAACTGATCTCAACTACGCAAGTTATCTGTAGTGACTAGACAAAGTCAAAGATAATGTTATGGATCCAACAACCTAAGGGTTTAGTAGAGATCAAGTTTTGGAATGAGACTAAAGCCTGTGAAAAAGGGTATATAAAGGAAAACCTAACTTAGTTGACTGGAGATCCCAAGATCTAAGTTCAATAGGACAACCTAATTATATATCTAAAGGTGGTCATTGTGGGGTCATAGCTTATGTATAAGTTGACACATAAGCTAATATATATATCCTCCTAAATTATAAAGGGAGTCTAATTACTTCCTAGTCCATTCTTATAATAACAGTGACATGTTGTTAGGCTAAGCATAATATATGGTTAATGATTTGTGTAAATCATTATAACCTTAATGCTTTTAATGATTTATGGATAATCACCTATGTGAAAGAGAAATGGGGTCGCTTAGAATGAAATTGTTGGGTGCACAATTCCTAGAGCTCTCATAGTACCAGGCTAGTGTTTCAGGACCATAATGGACACGACAATGAGGGGATGTGCTCGGCTAGGGAGAGTATTTTGTGAAGCGTATTGTCGTCTACACAAATGGGGGGGGGGGGTTTGTTCAAGGACATCGTGTCTACTAACCGCTGAGAGACTAAGTATACTTCACAAATGAAGGTTCAAAGCTAACACCTACCTATCCTGTAATACTCAACTGTCGAGGTTCCATTGGATATCGTATGTATGCTTTGATTAATCTCCATTCATGTGGGGGATTGTTGGAAATTTATGTAAATGAATGGATATTTTATTTAGTGAAATTATTAATGAAACTTTTAATATAGTGAGTTAAAAATAAACTCTTGGGTAGAGTTTTATTTATGTTTCTTAATGAGATTTATTAGTGTTTATGTCTCAAATTAAGTGAAAGCTTTCACTCATCTATGTTTATTGCATAAATTTGCTTAAAGAAAAAGAGAGAAGTTTGCAACAAAAATGATGATCATCAAAATAAGCCTTTGTATATTTCATTTCCAAGAAATATGGGAGAGCAAAACTCTCTAAACTTCATCTTTATATTACCAAGTTCTAGCACACTAAAGTATCCGGTGTAGCCTCGGGTGCGTAGCCTTCCCCGGTAGTACATACTGCTTCGGCTATTGTACCCTGGGAGACAGACGCGTTGTCTAAGTAGAGGCGCAAAATCTTTTTTAAGGGACCCGTGTTGAACACGAATCCTTAGCCACAACCGTCAATATTTTATTTGCTTTTTATGATAGTCAAGGTGCTTAGTCAAAGACCAAATGTGATGAAGACACAAGACGAAGCTATTACATGAAGTACCCGATGAAGGCACCATATCCTATCAATTTTAAATATAAAAATCTGTATATTATATTTATTTTATTCGATTTTGTAAACGATACTGTACTCGTATATTTTCCAATACTAACGAGAGTATCGTTAGCCTTTATTTTATTTTATTTTTAATAAAAGAGTGACCCATGTCCTATACTGGTCACTAGGGCTGGTCATGTTGATGGTAGCATGGCAGGCTTTTAAGGTGGATCCAGGGTTATTGACGTGCCAATGGTCACTTGTGCAACATCGTGTGTTCCGGTGAGAAAGTTAAAGACCAGAGAGTCACCGATAGTGAAGATGTTCTTGGATGCCCAGCCAGTGTAGAGACTATCGTTATAAGGAATAATCCAACCAGAGGCGTCACCCACGGTATGTTCTGTTGTTGAGCTACAAAACGCTATGGATACAACCATGGCCATAAAGACAATCATTTTAAAGTTGAAAGCATCCATTTCTTTTATACCACTTGTGTGTTGGTGTTGTGATCTTTTATAGACCCATGTGATCATTTAGTTATGAGAAAATGTGTAGTAAAATAATTGTTATTTCAAAACCACTATGTAAACGTTGTTGTGGTTCATGCATATTAATTTCTGTCGACCCTTTGTTGTAGTATATGGTTACATTTATGTTGCTAGCCCAATAAATTTAGTTATATATATACATATATATATAGGATTAGGTTAATTTCAGAAGTATTTTTTGTGCAATAAGTGATTAAAACCAATCATAATTTTTCTTCTTACTTACTTAATTATTTGTTATAAGGGCATGCTAGTCAAGTGAACAACTTTCTTTTTGTGGTAACTATTAATTACTATTAGTAAGTTACAAAACAAAATATTGTAACTTAAATTTTATTTGAATATTAACCTGTATTTACTTTATTTTATTTGTTAGATGACAAATATATCTTACATGAATTTTTAATAACGAAATTATCGTGTATATTTTCAATTATAAGTAGGTTTTTGTAATTTGTATAGCAAGGGAATAAGATATTATATAATTTTTAATTAATTTCTCTATTTATAATAACATAGTACAGGAACTACACAATACTACAAAACAATATTTTACAAACACTAATACACCAATCCTCTTTTTTAATACACAAACAATTATTCCTTGATCGACCAAACTATCATTCTAAACTAAGAACCTACTTAGTTTGTGATCTTTTCGTTTTCATGTTTACGTCTGATAGCTAAATCTTGGTTTCGAACATTGTCTTTGCAGTAAAAATTCCCGTATCATGATACACAGTATATAAATGATCATACTGAATTCGTAAAATCACATACACAGTAGATAAATGACCATACACATGATAAAATTTACACATACAATTCAAAATGCCACCTCCGCAGTGTAAATATATGAACCTACACATGATAAAATTTACACATACACAATTATACCATCAACACAGTACATACATAAACTTACATAACTACATACGATAAAATTTACATATACACAATTCGAAATACCAGGTACATGGTACATATATGGATCTACACACAATAAAAAATACACATATAAAATTCAAAATACCACTTATACAGTACATATATGAACCTACACAAGATAAAATTTACACATACAATTCGAAATGCCACCTCCACAATGTATATATTTGAACCTACAAATGATAAAATTTACACATACACAATTAGAAATACCACCTACACGGTACATGCATGAACTTACATAACTATATACGATAAAATTTACATATACACAATTCGAAATACCAGGTACATGATACATAAATGGACCTAAACACGATAAAATATACACATAAACAATTCGAAATACCACCTACATAGTACATATATGAACCTACACAAGATATAATTTTTACATAAATAATTCGAAATACCACCTACACAGTACATATATGAACCTACACACTATAAAATAATTTTTTTTACATTAAACCACTTATAATAAATAACAGATCATGCTAATAACCTACACTTGTAAAATTTTCACATACACATTCATGATATCACCTACACAGTACATATATGAACTTACATAATATTATTTGTGTAAAATATTTAGTAAAATAATTTATGAATCACATTATTTATGATTTGAAACAAAAGAAAAAACAACAAATTGAAGTTATATTATGATGTATTTCAATATTTGAAACGAAAGAAAATAAAATGAAGTCAAACCTTAATAGGTATTAAATTCGGGTAGAAATATTATGTTAGTATTAATCATTAAATGATTTATTATCAAATATTTAGGGAATTCATTGATTGTAAACAATTGTTACGGTAGAATAAGACCAAAGTACCCATTTCTAATAAAAGCCTTATAAATGAATTCCAAATTTATTACAAGAATGCCGTTATGATTATGAATCGTAGATCAAACATAATCAATGACTCAGGTTTATTTCTCGTACTTTTCGCTATAATATCACTTCTAGTAAGATCCATCCCCTATATATATATATATATATATATATATATATATATATGGCGTAGGCTCATTTCAAAAGTGTTTCTTAAATCGAGAAGTGCGAGAAATGAATCTAACCAATAATTTCTTTTCTTTTTCTTTCATTATTTATTTAATATTAAGGGTATAATAGTAAAGATGTATTTTTATATATATGGTATGACCTAATTTACGAAGAAGTTACATGTAATTATTTTTAATTTTTTTTGAAATTGAATATTATTATTGTTTTTTAACCACAGTTTTATAAATTTATTTGATGTTTAATTAATCTTTTTCATTTTGTATGTTTTTCTGTTTTTCAAAGAATCCTGACTAATAAACTGTTTCTTTTTTCTTTCTTTTTTTTTTATGTTTTAAATAGCTTTCTTTTATCTATGATTAATTCTTTTTCCATAACTTTTCAAACTTAACCAAATCTAGAAAAATTTTCAACTTTAAATTGAATTCGTAATACCATGTACATAGTACATAAATAAACCTACACAGCTACACGCAAATGAGCATACCCACAATTACAATTCATATACATAAGCTACACATAAATGAACCTACACACGATAATAATGCATAAGAACAATCGATACATAAATGAACCTGCATCACAAATAAGTTTCACACACAGTTTTGTAGTTACAACCTACACAACCGATAACAATCCTTGCTAAATTTGAACTATGTAAACCATTTCTTTATTTAACTTAACAGTCGTTAGTTTTTAGATAAAATATGTTAGCATTACAATTGCTAGGAGTATTTCGTATATGATAGTCACCCTTTATGGGTAGAGGAAAAATGCACGTCGAATACCTACGAGGGTCAACCATCGTACCGGTCATAACCAGAATCGACTTATAATCAGCTCTGTTACTAGTTACCTATAGAAAATTCGTATTACCATAGTCAGCTTTCATATCAGTTACCAGTAGAAGAGCCATTTTACATCACACAACCATCGTACCGGTCACAGCCATAACCGGATTACGTTCAAAATACCTTTCAAGAGACTGACACCTCAAATAATGAGTCCTCTATACATTTGAAAGGAAACAAAGTTGATATTTACATACGCAAGGCGACATGTGACAACCCGTTTTTGAATATAAATATAATATTTTTTTCATACTCAAGGATGGTTAAACAATGTGCTTGATATGTATAACGAAGCTTTAAGATATAAGATGCTCAGACGTGTATTTAAAATTGATAAACGATTAAGTAATGAGTAAAATGATTATATGAGGTTTGAGGTATTGAGACAAGGGATCCGTATTATGAGATACTGTTTAATAATAACGAAAATATATCATATTTGACCTTGTTTCGTTTCAAATGAAACTTAGATCGAAACATAAAGAAAAATGAGCGTATTTCAACTATTTCAACTACATATTTGTAATTTCCTAAAATATTATGTTTTTAACTTATAAGATAAAAATAGGATTTGAACTAGTAATTATAGTAAAAATAATAATAAAATATATTACAAAAATGTTTAAATGTGCTCGTGTGAAAGTGAAAGTGAAGCATTATTATTATTTTTTATTATAAACTTGTATTGCATACGATAATAAAATTGCATTTTAAAAATAACAATAGTATTAAAATAACATTTTTATCGAAGAATTATAAATTGCAGAGTGCGCGCGTGAGTGATAAGCTCCATGAAAAAGGTTTTGAATTTCCTAAGCGACTTGTTTAAGTTGGTTCAATTATTATTTTCATGTATTATGATGCATTTCATTTACATATTCACTGTTGGGGGTTAAAATCTTGCTTAAGGATTATGAGTGTCAGTATCTTGCCAGCAAGGATTCCAAATAGGTTTGGTATTCTGAATATATTATTTATTCACAAACGACTATATTTTGTAGATAGTCATTGGTGGTTTGATTGACATTAAAAGTTTATTAAATGTTTGGTCAAATATCCAGAACAAGTCTTGTAACCACCGAAGAGTAATGATTACATTGAAGACACATTAAACGACCGGGATCCTCGCCGTCGGTTACTATTGTGAAACATATCTCAATTGAAACAATATGTTAATGACTCCCAACAGCTCGTAACTTATTGCTTGAACAACAAGATCGTGGAAGCAAAGCTGACTAAGTCCAATGGCTCTCTTGAAGGCTTAGTTAATAGCTTTTATTGTTAGGATAATCATTTGATTATATCATGAGGCTACGATGAACAAACATAAAACACTTGCTCACTTGCACCACACTACATACACTCTTGTACTCTAGACTTGTTCATTCATCATCAGTTCTCGAGTTGTAACACTTTTACTTATTAGGAAATCTAAGACAGGCAGATAGTTTTCCCCTCCCGAGGTTTTTTGCAAGAGATCCTACTAAGGATCAAATGGTTTTTCCTCGCTACATCATGAGCCATTTACAGCTTTACACACATATGCAATATTGTGAAGAACACGCTTCCTCAGTTACAAAGTTTGATCACTAAATTGCTTAGGTAATTTTTTAACAAAATAGTTTGGCGCCCACCATGGGGCAAGTGATGTTTTTCATCCAAAAAATGCATCTATGTTGGTGCATAATGTCAGTAGTTCATAGTCTAGTGTCTGTAATCGAGTCTGCAATGTTTAATTATGTTTTGTATGTTTAAGCGAAGTTACTGACAAGTTCGCTTAACAGGCGAACTTGTTAGTTAAGCGAAGTTATGGACAACTTCGCCTGAACATGCCAGGCGAAGTTGTCGTGTATTTATATACCTAGGTTACGGCTTGGTTTTGTGTTCAGTTCCAATTAGTTGTTCGTTTCAGTAGTTTATCAAGTTCATTGTAACGTGAGGACGAGAGTCTGTAATAGTGATATCGTATCACGTGTTTGAGTTATTATATAACGTGTGTTCGTTTCGTGTGTTCGTGTGATTCGTGTTCTATACTCGTAACGATCTACGCAGGGATTCCGCACCTGAGTTGATCGAGATATCTCGTGCGATCCGTCCAGGGAACCTACAATTGGTATCAGAGCTTTTGCTCGATTGTGTGGTTCGGGATATTCACGCGGGTGTAGAAATCGTCCCGTTTCGACTATTCGCGGGACGTGTTTTCTGTGTTTTTGAGTCAATCTTACCTCCTACCATCGTATTCAAGCCTTTGCACCGTCAAAAACCTCGTAAAATCCAGATTTCAGATCTGCAAAAACATCCGTGTTCATCAGGCGAAGTTGCCGTCAGGATACGTAGGGTTTCGGCGAAGATATAAGGTTAAGCGAAGTTATCCACAACTTCGCCTACCTTCTCAAGTTCGCCTAACTCAGCGAAGTTCTCTACAACTCCGCCTACCTCCTAAGTTCGCTTACCTTAAGCGAAGTTAATCATCTGCGAAGTTCTTCAGCGAAGTTAATCTGCGGCGAAGTTACGGCTTAAGCGAAGTTATCCGTAACTTCGCCTACAGTACTTTTCAGAAAATTTTTTGATTTTTTGATTTTTTTCGGGTTTCTTTGTTTTCGAGAAAGATGTCGTCAATTAACATCTCTGAGTTAGTAAAGATGGAAGTAGAAGCAGGGTCAGCTACTAAGGCCCCAAGGTTGCTGAAGGGAACCGATTTCGTTGCATGGAAGGATCGGTTCATACAATATGTCAAATACCAGGATGCGAAGATGTGGGTATGCATCCAGGATGGTTATATTCCAACAGTTATGGAGTATGAAGGTCGTGATCAAATAAAAAAGTATAGCAAAATGGAAGAAGAAGAGAAAAAGATGTATGAGGCCGAGAGCAAGGCTCATGCTGCTATTACTATGGCTCTTCCACAAGAGATCCTTCATACGTTTAGAAAGTACACGTCAGCAAGAGAGCTTTGGGAAGCTCTTGAGAACAGATTTGAAGGGAATGTAGGAATCCGTGCTTCAAAGATAAAATTGCTCAAAACCCAGTTCTCAGTCTTCAAGTATTTGAAGAATGAATCTTTAGATGATATTATCACTCGATATTACCATCTGATGACTGAATTGAGCAACTATTCAATTTCCTACCGAGAAGAAGAAATAGTTGAGAAGCTTCTAGATGCTCTCCCACCAAAATGGGAGATGTACACTGTGCTGATGAGGGAAGACAAAGACTTTCCCACATATGATCTAGAAACGGCAGTTAACAAGCTCCGAACCTTTGAGCTTAATATGGTCAGAAAGGAGACACCTATGGATCAGGTTCAAGATCCAGGTATGTATGGAGCTAAAGTCAACACTAGCTCAGGATCGAAGACTGAATCTGCTGCCTACTACTCGAAGGGAGAGTCGGGCGCAAACTCATCACATGAGGGTCATGTGTCAGTCAACACAAATGGTGATGTTTGCTATGTAGCAGGTGGATCGAGTGGTTCTCAACCCCAGGTAAGCAAGAGTAGTTGCTCTCCAAGTATTCCCAGCAACAACTACTCCAAGATGCCTATGAGTGTCAAGTCTGCTGAAGAGCAGTTTGGTCTCTATGCTTCTTTTATTGCTTCCTATGAGAACTACATTCAGGGGAAGATTGTTGATCCAGCTATGTTGGATGAAGATTATGACCAGATTGATGCTGATGATCTGGAAGAAATGGATCTACAATAGCAGATGGCCATGATCGTGAGAAGAGTGAAGCGGTTTATGAGAAAGACCGGAAGGAAGTTTGTCGGTGGAAGGCCAGGGTTTGACAAGACGAAGGTAAGATGCTACAATTGTCAGCAAAACGGTCACTTTGCAAAGGAATGCAGGAATGAGCGTGTGGAACGAAGTCAGGGCAGGTCTACACAGCAAAGTGCGGGTTCTAAAGATTATAGTGCAATGATTTCCAGAGGAGATGGTGAATACAACTGGAACTTGCATTCTGAAGAAACTTTCGAACAGGCCAATTTGGCGAAGGTTGAAACTGAAGGAAATGAGAAGGTTACCGGAGAAGAAAAAGCTTTTATGGCAGATGTTAAAGACCAACTCTCCGAGGTATGTTCTAAACCTACTTGTTCTAAATGCGAAAACTTGTCTGAGCAATTAGCTACTATAACTGATCAGTATGTTAGTTTGGATGCTGAGTTTAAAACTTTAAAAGAAGATCATCACTATACTAAAACAAGAGAAAATAGTTATAAAGTAAAGATAAAAGCTTGTGAAAAAGATATTAAAAGTCTAAAAGCAAAACTTGCTGAAAAAATTGAAATGATTGATCTAAGCTATGAAGTTTTGGAAGAAAAAACCAAACTAATCGCTGATAGAGAAAAACAGATTGCTGATCACCAGGTGAAAGTAGTGGAATTGAATAGAAAACTTGAGCAGTTCAGAAATTCCTCTGCTATTCTTGATCACCTTGTTAGTGATCAAGGTTCCTCTGCTAAGAGAGGAGGAATCGGTTATCATGAGGTTCCACCACCTTATAATCACAATTACACTTTCAACCCTAGTGTTCAGAAATCTGTTGACTTTGAGGTTGCTCAGACAGTACCAGTTAAAGTAACTTGTAAAGAACCAAATGTTAGTGGAGGCGAAACAAGTTCGCCTGTTTCAAGTGTTCCAATTTCTGATCCAAGTCCAGTCTCATCGGATTCGGAAAAGTCATCCGAGTCTGGTAAGGCAAAAGAGGAGGTGGTATTACCCAATGGTGGAGAGAAAGATAAGACGAATAAAAAGAGTACTCCACTAAACCCGTACGTCCCACCATATGTGAGACGAACGGGCGGTAATAAAGCCTCGACATCTAAAACACCGGTTGATAAAAAGGTTGAGCATAGGTGTTGTTTTAGGTGTAATCAATTAGGGCACCTAGTTGCAGATTGCCCTCTGAAGCAGCGATTCAGAGGTGTAAGGCCTACTAAAACTGAGAATAAGCCTAATAGTAATTATCATGCTGCTAAAAATGAAAACCATTCAAAATTCAAAAATGTGACTAATTCAGGTTTTCATAGAAACAAATCTCAGTTTTACACTGCTAATAACCAAACCACAAGCTATAATTCTTTCAATTCACAAAGGTTTGGAAGGCCTCACAATCAATCTTCAAGGAGATATCCTAATAGGACTTACAGGAATTATCCAGAGACTAACTTTGGAAAGCCAAAGTTTGGGATGTATAGATCCAAGACCAATTGGTCTTGGGTCCCTAAATTCTAATCTTTTGCTTTATTGTGCAGGAACAGTTGAACAGGGCTGCCAACAATCTTTGGGTTGTGGATAGCGGCTGTTCCCGGCACATGACGGGTAACAAATACTTGTTACACGATTTGAAACCTGTTCAAGGAGGGAGAGTGAGCTTTGCCGGTGAAAGTGGAGGCAAAATTACAGGAATGGGAACGGTGTCGAACGGAAAGATGACATTGGAGAAAGTTAACTTTGTGGAAGAATTGAAGCAGAATCTGCTGAGTGTGTCGCAGATCTGTGATAGGGAGTAGACCGTTCATTTTACAAAGAATGAGGCGATTGTGTTGCAACCTGGTTTTCAGATACCAGAGGAGTGGATTGTGATGAAGGCTCCACGTGAGAGGAATACGTACATTATGGATATGAGGTCGACTGAAATGGCCACGGAAGAATCATGCCTTATGACAAAAGCGAGCGAATCGGAGTCCGAATTGTGGCATAGGAGAATGGGGCACATTCATCTTCGGAAGATGAACCACATTGTCAAGAATGGACTTGTGCTGGGCGTTCCCTTGAAGAGTTTCAATTTTGAAGATAAATGTATAGCGTGCAAGAAGGGAAAGCAGCACAAGAAATCCCATCTCACCAAGAAAGTCAATTCAATTGCCAGTACCCTAGAATTGCTTCACATGGATCTCTTCGGTCCCGTGAATGCAAAAAGTCTAGGAGGTACTTCTTACTGCTTGGTGATCACTGATGATTACTCACGATATTCGTGGGTATATTTCCTGAAATCAATAGATGAAACGGCTCAGATGGTGAAGAATTTGATTACCAAAGTTGAGAACGTTATGGATAAAAGGGTTAAGTTCATCAGGAGTGACAATGGAACGGAGTTCAAGAATTTTGAGATGGAGATCTTCTGCCTTCAGAAAGGGATCGAACACCAATACAGCGCTCCGTATACACCGCAACAGAATGGAGTGGCTGAAAGGAAGAACAGAACGTTAATTGAAGGAGCCAGAACAATGCTGGCTGATTCGAAGCTTCCTGTGGTGTTTTGGGCTGAAGCTGTTGCTACAGCCTGTTATGTTCTGAATAGAGTCTTAACTGTTAAAAGACTTGGTAAAACGTGTTATGAGCTTATGCATGGGAGAAAGCCCAACTTGAGTGGTCTTGAACCATTCGGGTCCCCTTGTTCGATTTTAAAGACAAATTCTAAATTTGGTGAAGTAGCCGATGAAGGAATCTTAGTCGGTTATGTTGTTGGGACTCCCACCAGACGTGTCTTTAATACATCGACCAGCAAGGTTGAGGTGGTGTGTAACACCGATATCACAAGTTACCAACCGCCAAAACCAAGCAACGGGCCTGCTGAGTTTTTCGACTATGTTAAACTTTTTAAGTCTTTTAACATACCGTTTTTGGATAGTGCAGAAGAAGAAGAAAGACTTGCTACGAAGATGATCCTTGATGAGGAAGAAAACCTATTGCAAAGACAGCTGATCGATAAATGTCAATCTTCCTCATCAAATGCTATCGATACCCCTGCTGCCTCGACTGAAGAAGAATTTTTCAATCCATTTCACTCTCAGCATGAAACAACCATTGACGAGCTCTCTTCTAACTTGGAAGACAATTTGCATGTCGGTTTTGTTCCGACCACGAGAATTCATAAAGATCACCCTTTGGAGAATGTGATTGGTGATGTGTCCTCCGGTGTACAAACAAGACGTAGCTTGAATGAGCACACCTGTGTTTACACAAGCATCAAGGAGACAGGCATAATCAACGAATGCTTGTACACCTGCTTTATCAGCCAGATTGAACCGAAGAATTATCAAATGGCTCTCAAGGACAGCTCGTGGGTCGAAGCTATGCAAGAAGAGTTGGCTCAATTCAAGAAAATGGAAGTTTGGACTTTGGTTGAAAAACCGAAGCATGTGCATGCGATAGGCACAAAATGGGTTTTTAAGTGCAAGAGAGATGAGAAAGGGATTATTATAAGGAACAAGGCGAGGTTAGTCGTTAAAGGTTTTAATCAACAAGAGGGGATTGATTATAATGAAGTGTTCGCTCCTGTGGCAAGATTGGAAGCCATTAGATTGTTTTTGGCGTTTGCTGCTTATAAGAAGATGAAGGTTTTTCAGTTGGACGTAAAGAGTGCATTCCTAAATGGGAAAGTTGATGAGGTTGTGTATGTTGAGCAACCTCCGGGTTTTCCTGACCCAGACTTTCCAGACCATGTGTACAAATTAAGCAAGGCGTTGTATGGACTACATCAGGCACCTCGTGCCTGGTACTCAACTTTATCAGATTACTTGCTTGAAAATGGGTTTGAAAGAGGTCAGATTGATAGCACACTGTTTGTGAAGAGACAAGGAAGCGACTTCCTGCTAGTGCAAGTCTACGTGGATGACATTATTTTTACTGCATCAAAAGTCTCCATGTGTCAAGATTTTGAGGCCGTCATGAAGAAAAGGTTTGAAATGAGTGCTATGGGTGAACTAACTTTCTTTTTAGGATTGCAGGTTGATCAGAAGAAGGAAGGGATGTTCATTCATCAGACCAAGTATGTCCATGATGTGCTCAAACGCTTCAAGATGGAGGACAGCACTCCATTCGATACTCCAATCTGCGTCAACCATAAATTGGGTGCTGATTCTGACAATGACGCAGATGTGGACCCAACTCAGTATCGGGCTATTATAGGTTCTTTAATGTACTTAACTGCTTCTAGGCCTGATATTATGTTTGCAGTTTGTCTTTGTGCTCGTTTTCAGGCAAACCCAAAGGAATCTCACATGAAGGGTGTGAAGAGGATCTTGCGGTATCTCAAAGGCAAACCGAAGCTGGGGTTGTGGTACGCAAAAGGAGGAGACTTGGAGTTGGTCGCTTACACAGATTCTGATTATGGAGGGTGCAATCAGAGTCGGAAGTCAACAACTGGAGGATGTCAGTTTCTTGGTGGCAGATTGGTGTCGTGGCAATGCAAGAAGCAGACTTCAGTCGCAATTTCAACCTGTGAAGCAGAATACATGGCAGCATCCAACTGCTGCTCCCAGGTTCTTTGGATTCAACAACAGTTGCGCGACTATGGTCTGAATTTCTTACTTACTCCTATTTGCATTGATAACACAGCTGCTATCTCAGTAACTAACAATCTCGTGAAGCACAGTAAAACTAAACATATTGACATACGTCATTATTTTATACGGGATTGTGCTGAGAAGAAACTGATTGTGCTTGAAAAGGTGGATACGCTTGATAATTTCGCTGATTTATATACTAAAGCGTTTGACAAAACAAGATTTCAAAACCTTATTGAGCTGAATGGGATGATCAATCCCGAGTAACCATGCTTTTTATGTTCGTTTAAAAAAAAAAAAAAAAAAAAAAACGTCACTATCGCTTAGAATTATGTCGGTTGCCTCAGTTTGAAGGACATGTCTTAGGATATGTTTGGTCCTCATTTCTACTTGTAGAATATGCGGATAGCCATTAACCAGATGACTGAAAGTGACCGGGGCGGTTTATGATGTGTTATCATTCTTTCACTTAAAATTAGTCGATCATACTTAGTTAGAAGGACACATACTAGTATGTGGTCGGTCCAGCTGATCCATTGGATCTTCGGGATAGCCGTTTACCTGAAGACTTTGTTTTGGTTGGGGCGATTGATGTTAAAATTTTTCTTTTAGGAAAATGAAATTATTTTTCAAGTCTACTACTTCGTAAGAAGTTCGTTTGCTATGTTTAACAGAAAATTGATCCAACCTTGGAAAATGATAGATATACTGATTCTGTGTGCTTAACTAGTGAAGTTATTAGGCTTAAAAGACTTTAGGACAGTCATTGTATGTCATGGTAGCCTTTTATGGTGCGTAAAAGTAGATGTGATACAAACTAAATCTACTCGATTTTACGTGGAAACTCCTTACGAGTTTTGCATGTCTTCATATATATCTTTCCGAATGATAGGCAGAAAAGCGATTACCCAGTCATACACGAGCCCATAAGTGTTCTGATTCCCGCAAAGATAGTGTGTGAAGAAACTGCAGTGATCCAGATTCGGGACTTGCAGTTGTTTACTACTCTGAAGTCTATGTAAATGTTTATCATAAAAAAAAAAAAAAAAAAAGAGAACGGGAATCAGATGAAGAGTACTTACAAACTTAATCAGACACTATGGGTCGAGGTCAATTCGGGGTGACTTGGGGAAAGCCAAATACGCTTTGAGAATAGATAGGAGGCATCATAATCTCTGAGTTGTTGCTCACTTAAATTTTGAGGCATAATTGAACCTAACTCGTATCACAGAAACGATGAAAACCATCTTAAGTTATTTACCTGCTTACAACCTGTTTCTTTATGTCATAATACAGCTAAACACGGATCTATGTGACAGTCACGTAATTAGTATGATTCCTGTTCGGATCTTTTCTAAAACATAGTAGTCCCTATCGAGACTGAAATTTGATCCCTTGTACTTTAATTTTTAAAAGTTTTTAGTACTTAGGTAGTTTTATGATTTTATATCTGGTTACTTGGACTTGATCGTGTCATTTAATTCTTAAAGGGAAGTTTTTAAAAATTAATTGAAAAATGTTCAAATTATAAGGTTTGATTTTGTAAATATAGGCGAAGTTGTTAAACAGGCGAACTTGTGAATAACTTCGCCTAGGCGAAGTTAACCGTAACTTCGCCTGTGTAACTCCGCCCCTATATAAAGAATACTTAAGGTCATTCGTTCAGTATTTTCAATATCAGCGAACTTATACTCTCAGATTAATCAGCGAACTTATTGATCTTGTCTTTCGATCTTCTTTGTTATCTTTCTTCGATTTCAAACCGATTTAAAGGTTGGTTGGGTCATTATATCGTATAATCGATGTTCATGTTGTTAATCCTAGGTTGTTTCGACACCCGGTTAGTGACCTCGGACGTCGGACTTTTGAACCCGATTTCAAAAACTTGTCTTTACGTGATCATGAACAAAACGATCGTCCAGATACTCTTAATATCATGTGTTTTAGACTCCTCAATCGTCAAATTGACCGAAACATCAGATTTTTCGATTTTGAATCGATCTTACTGTTGCCGTTTCAGATTCAGGCGAACTTAAGGTTTGGGCGAAGTTATCCGTAACTTCGCCTGAGGCTTAAATTCGCCTGAGGCGATGTTGTGGTGAGGCAAAGTTAACATTAACTTCGCCTGGACCTTTTAACTTATTAGTTATCAGACGAACTTAAAGATGAAGCGAAGTTGTTCCCAACTTCGCCCCAACTTTAACTTCACCTATACAGATTTTATCACAACTTCGCTCATGGTAACAAGCGAACTTGTGTTATGCCTTAACGTTTATTAACTTGGTTCGTTTGTTGCAGATATGGCTGCAGTAGCAGGTGCTGGAGGTGCTGGAGGAGATGACGGAGATAATCAGAGGCAATTCTTCCCGGGTCACAATATGTATATCACCTTAGACCCGGAAGCGAACGGAGTTGAAGATTACCGCGAGATAATCACTTTCCTCATTCACTCGAGGATATTCCATGCAATCACTACGACTCTACCGATTTCCTTACCCAATATTGAGGATTTTTGGCAGACAGTGGAATACGATTGCCGCGTTGAGCCCCCGGTTATGCGAGCAACCGTCAACAATCAAGAAGTTCAGTTCTCTTCTGAACAAATACGGGTGGCTTTACGTTTTGGAGAGGAGACTAGGGATGACCCTACAGAGTTTGTTGCTCCGTTCCGCGATGGAGCATTTCTACGAATGGGCTATTCTGGTCCATTGGGCGATACACAACGGAGGAAGGGATTCCTACTTGATCAGTGGCGCTTCCTCATGCACGTAATGATTGTCTGCATGTCTGGGAGGAAGGCGGGCACTGATGGTATGGGTGCGACCATGCAGTCAGCAATGACTGCTCTGACTTATAACAAACGTTATAGCTTTAGTCAGATGGTCTTTTACGAGATCGATAGACAGAGAAGAGCGATGGCCCGTGAGAGGTTCATCATGTATCCAAGATTCATTCAGATGATTTTGAATCATGTTGCTCCCACGTTGCCTCAACGACGTCCAATACGATACGTGGAGAGTGTGAGCAAACGTATCTTCGCTCAATGCCGAACATCTAGTGCGAGGAGCAAGCCTGAACTGCGTCCAAGGCATACTCCACTCTTTGGGTACTTAATAAACCCGGGGTATGTGCCAGCTCGTGGGGATGAGTTCAGAGACCCTGCACCACAACAGGCAGGAGCATCTCAAGCTATACCTGCTGCTCCTGTTGTGTCACCGGAGGAGGAAGTGGACCTTGATGCAGAATTCGGAGGTCAAGGATTCTTCGATATGGATCGGGTGGATCCAGAAGAGAACGTTCAGATCCCAGTTGAACGTGTCTCGACTGTGCGTATTACTAGAGCAGCTACGACGGTGGCTGACTCAGATCTTGATGATGTTATGGATGAGGCGAGAAGGATGTTGGTGACTCAAGAGAGGACGTTTGGAAAGAGAAAGAGGACAGCTGATGATAGTGAGTCAGAAGAAGAAGAGGATATTCACAAGTTGATTAGACGTTCAAGACGGGAAAGGACAGGTGCAGGCATGGGAGCTGGAGAGACTTCAAGAGTTGTACGTTTCGCTCCGCCCGCACTGTCAGGTATGTCGATTGTTCCTACATCACTACAGGTCACAAGTTTAAGCGCCGCGGATGTTCCCGTGGTGGCTACATCATCAGCTTTTGGCATTCCGTCTACTACTTTCCAGAGGACGACTCCGGAGATTGTGTCTTTACCACCTCCAACGCTTACTCCTTCAGAGGTGGTTGCACAATTTGTAGAGTCCACGGTCGTTGCAACTGCAGGGTTGTCGGTCACGATACCACCTGCGGTTACGTCCACAGCTGCTTCTGATGTCCCGGTTTCATTCGAAATCCCTGCTGAGTATACTCAAGACACATCTCACATGAGGTTTGATTTCGATGCAACCCTCTCAGACTCGGAGAGAATAGCTGCACTTGAGCGGGTCGTGGCACAACAATCAAGGGTGAATCTTGTCCAGACCCAGGCTATTCAACGCCTAGTAGCAGAAAATCAACTACAGTCGTCCCTCCTGGTTGAACATGGGAGAATTATAGATGCTATGAAGGAGTTCTTGGCATCTCAGGGGGAGACAGACTGTAAAGGCGACGAGTTAAGGACAAAGAAGAGAAATGATAGAGACGATGATCCCAATGCATCGAAAGGTGCAGGTGGTGAGTTGCCAAGAACTACTCAAGCTCTTGGGACTTCCACAGCTCAGGGGGAGTCTGCAGGTGCGGCTGGCAGTTCTGGTGGTGATGAAGTGGTGATGGTTGATGATGAAGAAATGGGAGATGATGTGATTGATGCTTTGAAAGAATTAGATGATGATATGTTTAGTGATGATGTGTTGTTTGATGATGATGTATTGCCAGTCGAAGAGATTGAAAAGATTGGTGCTCAGATTGTGATTGAAGAAGATGTTGAAGAAGGTGAAATAGTAGAAGAGAATGTGGAGCATGACATTCCAGGTGTGGAGAAAGCAGATATGGGTAATGAGACAGTAATCGATGAGACTGAATGGGAAGAGCAGCCTAGGTGGAAGGAAGGCTATGCTCAGTGGTTCGTCAAAACGAAGAAACCGGCGGTCCCTACAATGTTTAAGAAGAGTTACAATATTAAAGGATATGCTGAAGCGAAGAAAGGGATTATTTGCTGGATCTATGATGAGCAGTTGAAGCTCTTTGTGATTAAACGGTATGACGGCGTTCAGTATTTTAAAAGAATGTTAAGGTCGTTGAATACACTGCCGGAATGTGAAGTGAAAGACTTAGCCAGATTGGGGTTAATCAATCGGAGTGACGATAATATGGCTAGAGTTATTGGGAAAATTGTATGGAGAGAGAGTATAAAAGAGAAGAAGTTTGAGCTGTTGAAACCGCAGAAGGGAAAACTTGTTGAAGACAAGGATAGAGGTTTGAGAGCTGATGGAAAACCTTGGATGGTCATGAAGTATAAACCGATCCGGTGTTTGAAAGAAGTACCGATGAAGCTTATGCCCAAGGATGTGCTTAAAGACCTAAAGTGGTGGTTTGTGGATTGTGAGACAGCAGAGGCAGTGATGGAAGACGAGGATGAACAAGAGCTCCTAAGAGTTTACGATCCGATGCATTTGGTAAACTTATCGCAAGCTGATCTGCAGGTGCTCAATGAGAAGAAAATCTTTTATATTCCTGCTTGGAAGGACGAAGCGAGGAAGTATCAAAGAGTTGTGTCAGTTTGTGTTAGAGAAGGAGTGCATGCGTGAAGATACAAGGTTGAAGATTACAAGACAAGTGCTTAAAGATCAAGATATGAAGCTACTGCCAAGGGGGAGTCTGTTGGTGCATAATGTCAGTAGTTCATAGTCTAGTGTCTGTAATCGAGTCTGTAATGTTTAATTATGTTTTGTATGTTTAAGCGAAGTTACTGACAAGTTCGCTTAACAGGCGAACTTGTTAGTCAAGCGAAGTTATGGACAACTTCGCCTGAACATGCCAGGCGAAGTTGTCGTGTATTTATATACCTAGGTTACGGCTTGGTTTTGTGTTCAGTTCCAATTAGTTGTTCGTTTCAGTAGTTTATCAAGTTCATTGTAACGTGAGGACGAGAGTCTGTAATAGTGATATCGTATCACGTGTTTGAGTTATTATATAACGTGTGTTCGTTTCGTGTGTTCGTGTGATTCGTGTTCTATACTCGTAACGATCTACGCAGGGATTCCGCACCTGAGTTGATCGAGATATCTCGTGCGATCCGTCCAGGGAACCTACAATCTACAATCACAATCCATTAAAACTCAATTTGGAAATGGCTACTCAATCAAAATCTACCTCTTCTCCAATGCCGTCCCCAGTCTTTGGATTTTCACAGCCTCCTCCTCCTCCTCCTCCTGTTGTTCACAAATAGACGACCATCGCTGCGATACCCATCTCAGGATCCAAAGGATTTACTTCTGCTCAAGGATTTCAAGGATCAGAATCCTCCATTGCAAAACCTGTCCTTATGTCGAACAATGAGATATTCGATATATTATTGCAAATGAAGGATCGCATTTAACAAAAAAAGCAGTCTAACAATTCTTTCTTCAAGGAATCCAGGAGATCAGATCACAAGGGGAAAAACCTGTACCATATCATCAACTCAGCTACTACCCAAGAATTTGGATTTTGGACCTTCAGGATCTTCGGGAATTTGTTATCATAATTTCTTGCCGTGCAATCAACAGCTGGAACACATGGATCAACTCCTTCCAACAAAATTACGACTACTAGGGACTTCAACACTATAGCAGGATCCTCAGCTGTAAGGCCCCGTTCCCGGTAACCCTACTTTGGTGTTGGATTTACTCATAAACACAGTTCTAAAATCAGAGTTAATAAAAACTTTCGCGGAATAATTAAAACTTCATGCATTACATTACAAAACTTCAAATCATATCTTAACATACAAGTTGTCTTTTTATAAATATTAACATAAAATAGTCATGACACTTTTTCATGGATGCCAGTCTCTTTAGCTCGTGCCATGTGTCCCTCCTCAAGCCAGCTGCCTCAACCTATTTGCCTGCGTGCATACTAAAAGTCAGCTACATTGAGTGAGTTATAGTTAATCAGTTAACAACATTACATTCATACCATACTCATATGTGTCCGGAGATACGTATTCATACCTTATTTACTATCACTTCTTTCATACATACTTTACATACATGCATACGTTCTTACATACTTTCTTTCATAAAACCCTATGGTATACCATAAGCTATTCTACCTTAAACATCACAGATATTATAAGGGTCTTGTCCGTAACATCACAGATATTATAAGGGTCTGGTCCCTAACATCACAGATATTATAAGGGTCTGGTCCCTAACATCACAGATATTATGAGGGTCTGGTCCCTATCATCTTAGATATTATGAGGGTCTGGTCCCTAACATCTCAGATATTATAAGGGTTTGGTTCCTTCTGTCTCGAAAAACCATACCTTTATCATAAGTGCATACTTTACATATCTTCTAGTTATAAATATATATATACATACTCGTTCATACAATCATTATGTAACAATACATTCAATACACAATCATACACGTATCATACACTTGCCAATCAAGTAAGTGTATTATCTATCACATAGGAGTATGCACGCAGCTCCGAAACATAACATATAAAGGGGGCTTGAACTCACCTTGAGTCGGTTTCTCTCGCCGTTAACGGTAATGCCCATCCTTAGTTGTGCACGGCTAACTGTACAATATATTACGCGTGTCAATTATCCATTATTACTACTTCCTACATCTAAGTTAATGAAACCCTCAACTAGCGGGGGTCCGGGGGCAGCGCCCCTAGTAGCGGGGTCTAGGGGCGGCAGCCCCTAGGAGGGTCCAAGGGGCAGAGCCCCTGAAAAATTTTATTTTCATTAACAGTCCTTTAACAAAAATGCATCAGAAAATGAATTTCATGAAATTTCGCATGGAACAATTTCGCTTCGCATGGAATTTCGCTTCGCTTGACTTTTTTCGCTTCGCATGACTTTTTCGCTTCGCATGGCCGTGCGAAGCGGTGCGATGCGAAATATCAATTTCGCTTCACATGGCTATGCGATGCGAAATCGACTTATGCGAAAATATCTCCTTTTCTTCATTTTTGCTATTTTAAGCCAAATTACTCCATAACTCTTCCTTAGGACCCGGTTTTACCCCTTTTATGCGTTTTGGGTTGTACCAACTCTGTATACCCGTGTTTTATGGGGTCCGAACATCACCTTTTTGTCCTATATCATACCCGTGAGGTTATAACTCATCGAGTTTATGTTTTTCTTACATCTTACAACCCGATCTATCGTTCTATCAGTTTGCATGTCGAATTCGACCGTAATACTTAACCCTTTTAACCAAAACTCACCTTTTTCTTCGGGTTCAGTTTGGAACTGAACACTACGTAAATCTGAACGTGCTCTTGTTGTTTGAAGACACTTGAACACCAAGATCTTCCTTGCTTTAGCCCGAATTCGGATTCGGGTCTTGAGAGAAAATGTGTGTTCTAGTGTGTGTGTGAGAGGAAGGAAATGGTGAAAGGGTGGAGGGGTTGGGTTTATATGGGGGGTTACGGGCCCCACAACCCACTCACAATTCCAATTCCAAATATTATCCAAACACTTAACACACACTAATTTAACGACATACAGTTAACAACAAAACTCTCTGTTATTTATTAATTAACAAAAGTTGGATGTTACATCAGCCGGAAATCCTGGCACTGGTAACATTTGCTATAATAATACTATTCTTGTGACTAATGTTGAGACTTTACAGGACACTAAATAAACTTAGCAATGCAAAAGGAGCTACAAAAGCTAAGGGACTTGATCTCTATCGTTCTTGGGATAGTTCAACCGATACCCGAAGTAGGGCGTTAAGATTTATAAGATTGGAAGAAGATAAGATGGTTCAACAAAGGCTTAATGCATCAAGCAGATATAACCATCCAAATAGGAAGTCGGAATCCCCATCGTCAAAATCATACAAATTCAAACCCTATTATAAGCAACGATAGGGTCAATGTTGTGGATGACAATGAGGATGACGAAAATTACCCTAAGATTAATGATTATTGTTTATCTATAGATATATCTGGACTGATGTGTGCATGCAGGTCTTGGAGACAAGGCGAGATGGCCAAGAGCAAACAAAAAGACCAACCCTTGGAAGGATAAATGCAAATGGTTCGCCTTTCACGAAACTTTTGTTGGGTCGGATTTTTGATAAGGACGATTGGAATCTTCTCAACCTCCTCAGAAACGGCTAAGTATGGAATTCGAGCAAGCCAAGACGATCAAGCATGGTTTTTACTACTTCGAGCAAGGTTTTCTGAACCTTAAATGGTTGATTCTTCTAAGTGTTGAAGGCTTCGAGCAAGCTACACTTCAACGAGTAAGAGTATTCTTCTATCGAGCATGGATTGCCAATCGAGCAAACAGCTTGATCATACAAGTTCCAACCAAATGTTACGAGCACAGGATGATCGAGTACTGGGAACGATCATGGATGCAATAAGAGGATGTCACGTGAATCTAAGCAAAGACTTCGAGCACAGTTCAGTTACCGAGCAAGATTTACATCCGAGCATGCTAAAGATTGCTGAATAAGAAAAACTGAAGACATCAAGAATGAGGTTGCTCTATGGACTAGTTCGAGCAAATTTTGAACAAGTCAAGAGGAATGAAGCTTACTCTAAGGGAATATGTATTCTGCGAAAGAGAATATATTCCAAGTAAAGTTTGCTCGAGGATACTCACCGAGCACACCTAGAATAGGAAGTTTGCTCGAGCAAGGTATGTACCTTGCTCGAGGACTGTAACACTTGTATTAGATTTATCTTTCATTATGTAATGTCTAGGACGTCTGAAAAGGAAAGTCAAGGTCTATAAATAGACGTCCTAGGTTACCTTTAGGGGACGGTTTTTGAGAGACGGATTGAAACACGGATTTCTAGGTACGAATTTCAAGAGCCGCCGCCGTCACACAAAACCCTAGACATTCCATTCACTGTACCACTGATATATCATTAAATATAGTGAATCTTTGTCTTTGAAATAGTTTTCACTGATTATCATTTACTGTTTTGTGTTTGATATCTGTTCACAATCCTTCATTCTCAATCATTGGATATCCTGATTTCACCGGGATATTCAATCGGCCTTTGAGTATTTGAGTCGGTGTGTTCTTGTCAAACCTTTGCTAAGGTTTCACCCAACGGACGGTCCTGATAAGTGGTATCAGAGCTTGAGTAAGCTCACTGAAGACCACGGAACTGAGGGTTTATGAAGAAGCTTGAAGATTCACTATGTAAAACTCAGATCTGGTGAAATGGAAGACCAGGAAGTGTCACCCAACAAGATTCCAAGGTTGCTTGGACAAGAGAACTTCATAAAATGGAAGGTGCTATTTGAAGCTGCAGTGAACTACAACGATCCAGAACTTTGGATGGCTATCACTGAAGGGAACTATATTCCTTCAGTAGCTCCAAACAATAATGCTGCGGTTGATTTGAGAATGAAAAAGAGGGATGATAAAGCACTGTCAATACTGAAGTTGGGGCTCTCATGGGAAATTTTAACCACTGTAAATCATCATAAAAATGCAAAGGATATGTATGATGCAGTGATTGAAATGTTTGAAGGGAACACTGAGTTGAGAGATATTAAGAAAGACCGACTGAAGCAGCAGTGGGACAGATTTAAGTTTAAAGAAGGAGAAAGGTTGAAGTCAGTATTACAAAGGTTCATGACCATTGTAAATGAAATTAGGACCACTGATTTGCATATTTCCGATTTTGAACTTAACAAGAAGCTTTTGTCATCTCTATCTGGCGAATGGTACACTTCCAGCAAGTTCATCAAAGAGAAGACCAACTTTCCTAACTTCAAGTTAGATGATGTGATAGCCTTCCTCAAGGCTGCTGAACATGAAATGATTGAAAACCATATGATTCGAGAGGACAAGCCAAGCTTTCAAACGAACAATGCTCTTATGGCACCCATGGGCAATCTCTCAGTCAAGAATCAACAGCCTATCATTGAGGAACCATCAGAAGCAAACTCATCTTGTAACAGTCAGTCAAGATTCAAGGTGTAGCTGATGGAAGATGACAATCAATCTACTGGAAATAGGCAGTCTACTTTCACACAACACAATCCAACTCAAGGAACAGATTACCAGGCATTATTCTCAATGTTCACTGAGTCTTACCATGCCTTTATGGCCAAGAATCTGATAAACACAAGCATCGTGCAAGAAGACTTAGAACAGATAGATGCTGATGATTTAGAAGATATGGACATCAAATGGCAAGCGGCTATGTTGGCAGTAAGAAGCAAGAGGTTGTATAACATAACTGGCAGAACCAGTTTCAATGGACCCAATGAAAGGATTGGATTTGACAAATCCAAAGCCATCTGTTATAACTGTCAACAACCGGGACACTTTGCAAGGGAATGCAACATGCCAAGGCAGCCTGGCAATCAAGTTAACCAGAATCAGTTCTATCAGAATCAGAACCAAAACTTTCAGCAGCAAAGGAATCAAATGCCCAATCAAAATCCCTATCAAAATCAGAATAGAACCCAGCAACAAACATTTCAACCTCAGAGAAATAATCAGATGCAGGTTCACACAAATCAAAAGACCATCTCAAAATGGTGTGAACCAGCAAAGGGATCAAGGAAATGTAGCTGTTACAAGGGTGGCTCAGGATGGAGAGTTTGACTGGAGTGATCATGCTGTTGAGATGAAAAGGGAAAATGTTGCATTCATGGCCAAGATAAATGACAAGGCTGAATCTTCCAATACTCAGGTACATTCTGATACTTCTATTTCTGATCTTCTTGCTAAAATTGATGAATTAAATCAGGAGGTTGGAAAATGGAAAACTGAATGTGGAAGGAAGGATGTCTTTCTGAATGTGTACGCGGATAGTGAGGCTACATATGAAAGTCAAATCAAGGGATTGGAGGATGATTGTATGGTATCATATCAAGTTCAATCCAGAATGAGAATTGAGATAGAGGGACTAAAGAAGATGTTTGCTGATGAAAACTCAAGAATGCAGAGGTGTTGATTGAAATGGAGTTTTTGAAAAACCTTGTCTCTACAGGAAACATTATTGGTCATGTTGACAAAATGACAGAAGAAGAGAAGTACAAGAAGGTACCACCACCTTTTTTTGACAGTTATCCTTTGAAGGTTGATAAAGAGAGCAGAAGTGAGTATCTCAAACAGTTCAAAAATGTTTTTGATGATAAGCCTGAATTTATCAAGCAATATGATGATGTGATTGTAGATCAGCATGGAGAATTTGTGATAAAAAAGACTGATAAGTCAGAAACTGTGATTGATGAACAGCCTCAAGGAGTGAAAAAGAAGTGGAGTGAATACTCCAGTGAAGAAAGCAATTGTAGCTGTGGAAGCTCTAAATCATCAAAGGGGAAGAAGAAGAAAAGAACAAATAAGAAGACATGTGACAAAATTCCTCTTCTTCCACCTATGACATTACAGGTAAGAAAGCACCACGAAAGAATAAGAAGAGAGCATATTCCATTTGATATATGTGCTAGAACACAGCCAGTCATCAAGAAGAGAACAGAACCACAGCCAGTCATAAAGAAGAAAACTGAACAACCAAGGAAATCTTCTTATGATCAGAGTCATCCACCAATCTACCCAGTTTTTTCTAATCATGAATTGTTTGATGTTGGTGATGTGGATTATGCTCCAAGAAGAAGACATTCAAAAGCAGAAGAGGGAAGTTCTTCAAGATTGCGATCCAAGCTGAAGAAAATCGATTTTGTCAAAGAAAAATATCCACAAGCAATTGATCTCAGCAAGCCAATCAAGATGGATTTCTCCAACACTTTGAATCCAAAGACATCTTTAGGATTTGACTTCCCTAAACCAAGTGACAAGATCAAGGACAAGAAACTTCTTGAAGATTTGGGAAGCTTTGCTAAAGTTTTTTGCATGAAATGTGATGCATATGGGCATCACACTGACTCTTGCTGGGTTCTTGAGGATATTTTTGAAATTCCAGATGTGGTTAGTGGCTATGACATGAAAAGTTACAAAGAAATGTATGAGAGATCTTGAATGGAAATAAAAACCCATCTGAAGATAAAAACCATCAGCATATGTTGGAACAAAGGCTCAAAACAACTTTGAAGATCAAAGAAGATGACCAAATCCTAACAACAACAGACAAGAACAAAAGGTCACCAAATGAAGAGAAAGCAAAGAGGAGACCAGGTGTTCTAAATGGTGATGAGAAGTTTCTATTGAAACAAGGATTTGAACCAAGAGGATTCAAGTGGAAGGCAAAGAAGGAAGTAAAAGAAGGGAAGGATAAGGTGATTGAGGAAGTTGAGAGTTGCATTAAAGTGTCTGTAGTGCACTATGGATCAGAATACGACACTGATGAAGATTGTGAAGTCGTATATGAAGATCCACCACCTATTCCAATCCAAACTTCTGATGCATCCTCCACTATCTCTAAATTACAAACTGATGGAGCTTGTAACTCAGAATCAAACTGATTCCTTTTGTGTGTGTGCAGGAACAGTCCATGAGTAGCAATGATTTATGGTATATGGACAGTGGATGTTCAAGGCACCCATGACATGTGACAAGTCTGCATTGATTAATTATGTGAAGAAATATGAGGGACCGGTTGCATTTGGGAGTGATGAAAATGGAGGAAAAATTGTTGGGAAGGGAACACTCACAAATGGCAAAGTATCATTTGAGAATGTTCTACATGTTGAAGGACTACAGTACAATTTGCTGAGCATTTCTCAAGTGTGTGACAAGGGATACAAGGTTGCTTTCAATGATGAACATTGCCTGATTTTGAAGCCAGAGTTTGTGATTCCAACTGAAATGATTATAATGATGGCTCCAAGAAACGGCAACCTCTATGAACTGAGAATGAATACTGCAACTTCAAGAGGTGGTTCATACTTTGTATCAAAGGAAACTGAGAATGAAACTGTGCTATGGCATAGGAAGATTAGTCATGTAAATTTGAAGAACATGAACAAACCAGTGAAAGGTGAACATGTTGTTGGCCTTCCCACAAGAGAGTTCAAGATAGAAGAAAAGTGCACATCTTGCCTAAACAGAAAACAACACAAATCCTCACACAAGAGCAAACTGATAAACACAATAGATGAGGTCTTGGAATTACTTCACATGGACTTGTTTGGTCTAGTGAGTGTTTCAAGTGTTGGGAAGAAGAGATACTGCCTAGTGATAACTGATGATTTTTCAAGATACACTTGGGTATATTTCATGGACACCAAGGATGAAACTCCAAATTTGATCAAATCCTGTGTACTCAAGATGGAAAATCAACTTGACAGGAAAGTGAAGGTAATTAGAAGTGACAATGGGTCAGAATTCAAGAATGACATGAAGAGTGAATTCTGCACTTCTAAGGGTATTTTCCAGCAGTACAGTGCTCCAAGAACCCCTAAACAAAATGGTGTTGCAGAAAGGAGAAATAGAACTTTAATTGAAACTGCAAGAACCATGGTTGCTGATGCCAACCTTCCTGTTACCTTTTGGGCAGAAGCAATAAACACTGCATGTTATGTGTAGAACAGGGTTCTACTTAACAAGGCTCAAAACAAGACTCCATATGAAATTCTTTACCAGAGAAAGCCTTTTGTGAAGTTCTTGAAGCCTTTTGGATGTAAATGCTCACTTTTGAACACAAAGGACTACTTGAACAAATTCCAGTCCAAATCACTGGAATGTTTCTTTGTGGGTTATTCATCTCATTCAAAAGCTTATGGAGTCTTTGTAAAGAGCACATGGTGGTCATTGAATCATCTGACATCATCTTCAATGAAAACCATTTCAACAATACTGAGGGTCCAAAATGGCTATTTGATCTTGAGAAGATGATCAAATCATTTAAAATCTATAGTGAAGACATGGATGATAGTATGTACAGAACCAGCTTTGAAGAAAAAGAAAAATCAAAACAAGCTGATCTGGACAAACTATGGACCTCAGCTGCTCCTGAAGAAAATGGTTTTGACTTTGGTAGAAACATCCAACAAGAAAATGAAGTAGAGAGAGTTGGACAAGAGGCTGAAGTTGAAATCTCAAATGAAAGTCCAAGTGTTATTGAAAGTGAGCCCATCCAAAGTCAACAACCCTCTCAGACTGAAGAAATGTCTCAGTTGCAGAACCTGTTTGACTCATTGTAGATAGGAGGAAATGAAACATCTACATCAGAACTCAATCATGTTCACACCTCTACTGAGAATCAAGTCAGATCTGAAGATGAATCTGCTGAAATGAATATGACAAATCTAGAAGCAGAAGTGTTTGTACCACCAGTTGTTCAAACTACCTATGTTGAAAGAAATCACCCTGCAGAGAACATCATTGAAGATTTACATGAAAGAGTTACCAGAAGTGCATCTGGAAGAGCAAATATCTGCCTGTATGCATGTTTTCTATCCAAGTTGAACCAAAGAATATCAATCAAGCTTTAAAGGACAACAGCTGGGTGGAAGTTATGCAGGAGGAATTAGCTCAATTCAGGGACTTACATGTGTGGGACTTGGTGGACAAGCCCAGGGGAAAGTATGCAATTGGTACAAAATGGGTCTTTAGAAACAAGAAGGATGAAAGGGGGATAGTGACTAAGAACAAAACTAGATTGGTGGCTCTAGGGTGTCTACAAAAAGGAGTAGATTTTGAAGAGGTATTTGCTCCTGTTGCAAGACTAGAGGCTATCAGGATTTTTCTAGCATATGCAGCATCAATGAACATTAAAGTCTATCAACTTGATGTAAAATCTGCATTTCTGAATGGAAAGATAGATGAAGAAGTTTATGTCACTCAACCTCCTGGATTTGAAGATCCAATTCATCCAAACAAAGTCTACAAGCTCAGCAAGGCACTTTATGGACTACATCAGGCACCACGAGCCTGGTATGATGAGTTTTCTAACCATTTCTTAGAACATGGTTTCTGCAGAGGGGTCATTGACAAGACTCTGTTTTACAAGAGAAAAGGAAAAGATTTGCTGCTGCTGCAAGTGTATGTGGATGACTTCATTGTTGGCTCAACAAATGAACGAATGTGCAAGGAATTTGAGCAAGTGATGAAGTCCAAATACCAAATGAGCTCAATGGGATAAATGAATTTCTTCCTTGGACTGCAAGTGCAATAGAAGCCAGATGGAACTTTCATTAATCAATCAAAATATGTGCAAGAGATTCTCACCAAGTTCAAGTGCCAAGACTTCAAGATAATGTCCACACCAATGGACACACATGAGAAAATAGTACCTGATGAAAAGGGGGAGCCAGTGGACCAGCATGAATATAGGGCCAAGATAGGATCAATGATGTATCTCACAGCATCTAGGCCAGATATTATGTTTGCTGTGTGTGTCTGTGCAAGGTTTCAAGCAAATCCCAAGGTGTCACAATGCTAGCAGTGAAAAGAATATTCAGATACTTGAAAGGAAACCAGACTTGGGGATTTGGTATCCAAAGAACTCTTCCTTTGATTTGATGGCTTACACTGACAGTGACTATGATGGTTGCAACATGAGTCGAAAATCAACTTCAGGAGGATGTCAGTTTCTTGGAAACAGACTCGTGTCATGGCAATGCAAGAAACAAACCACAGTGTCAATCTCTACTGTTGAAGCGGAGTACATTGCTGCATCTGTTTGCTGTGCACAGGTTCTGTGGATTCAAAACCAACTGCTGGATTATGGTCTTAATTTCTTACTCACACCTATTTTAATTGATAATACTGCTGCTATGTTCATTGTTAAGAATCCAATCCAACATTCTAAAACTAAGCACATTGAAATTAGACATCATTTCATTAGGGATTGTCAGGAAAAAGGGCTTATAGAAATGAAAAGGGTAGACACATCTGATAATTTGGCTGATTTGTTCACCAAACCATTAGATAAGACCAGGTTTTACTTTCTGTTAAAATGCCTAGGAATGATAAATGCTGATGAGGTTTAATTTAGGATGTGTGCTTAAGTGAGGTGCTTACTGATGATCTATGTTACTCACTTTGAGTGTTTGCATGATTGACTTCTGTGCTAAACTGACTATTCTGTCTGCATTAATCATGTTTGTGACTGTTCTTGTGTGGAATTTCTGTTAGCTTTGAAAATTACAGCTGTGAGTATTTTGATCTGTGCTTGCATGATGAATTTTTATGATTCTAAGTACTTCGAGCATGAATCTGTGCTTGATGATGTGCTTATTGCTCTTCGAGCACAAGCATAGGGTTCTGAACGACTATTCTAAGATTCGAGCACAGATGTCGTTGCTCAGTTGCTCGAGCATAGACTTGCTTTGGAAAACTTTTCAAATATTCCGAGCATGGTTCTGTACTTTATGGTATGTTTGCGGTTCTTCGAGCACAAACAAACCATACTTGAGGACTCTATTTCGAGCACAAATGATGTTTTTGATGTTCGAGCATGGACATGTGTTGGGGAAAGCTTTCCAAGTATTCCTAGCACAACTCTATTGCTCGAGCACACTATTCAAGTCTTTCGAGCACAAACTCTGTAATGCTACATCTTAAGGTTGCTCGATAGACTTCCGAGCATGCTCGATGGAGTTCTGGGCATGCTCGACAAACTTAACTGATAATTTGATGTTTCTGTGCTATCTGAACGTCTATGTCTTGATTCTGTGAAAGTGTGTGCTTAATTACAAATGCTTAAATGACAACACCATCTTTAAAGTCATTATTCTTAAACTGAATTTTCAAAGGAAAATGAATTTTTAAATTGGTAAAGAGTTTTTGATTAAGCAACACAGTTTTGGTGATCATACAAGGGAGATGATAACATTATCCAAGTTCTTAATCAGGAGTGAAAAGTGTTTTTGAAGTGGAGATTGAATCCAACTTATTTGGGAAATGATAGTATATTGTCTAATCTCCTAACTCATGGATTATAGGCTTAAAAGATTTATGTTCAGTAAACTGACGATCAGTGTAGCTTCTTCTTATGAGTGTAATGACCTATGTGATACAAATACTATAATCATGCTAAGTTTGATGTGGTGATTCATTTGAAAACTAAGGTATGTTTCCTTGCACATCTCTCTGAATGATAGGCAGAAAGGCAATTATCCAATCATACGTGAGCATGTTGATGTTTTGATCTACCAAAAACAATTTATCAAATTATGAGTAGCTACTAAATAGCTATATATATATATTTGAAAGTTTATACTCAAAAGACAATGAAGCAAATGAAAAAGAGTGAAAACGAAAATGAAATATGCTTCAAAATCATTAATGATAAATAAATATATCATGACCTTAAGGAGCACTAATAGAACTACAAGAGTGGGGCATTTAAATAAGTCCTAAACACTCCGAATGAAAGGTATGTAAGTCCGGATGGCTGTAAGTCCAACGTTCAACCTTATGGTCTGATATCAATGTATGTTATTATTAAATAAACTGCTCGGACAAATAAAACTTATTTTTGACCAACGCATCAGGGGGTTGAAGTCAATTCAGGGTGATTCGGAGAAAGCTAAATAAGCTTTGAGAAGAGATAAGGAAAAACTAAAGTCTAAAATGTGACCATTCTTACTCATGCAACTAAATGAACCTTAAGAATATCACAAAAATTCATAAGAATCATGCTAAGGACCTACATCTAATGTCAGCTTGACCTAAGTAATAATACGGCTGAAATGAAGTGGTGTGACAGTTATTGGACAATCTGATCCCATGTTGAGATCTTTCCATTGAATTGACATAACTTTTTGAACTGGATTTTGATCTCTTGTTCACCTTAAACCCAAGCTTGAGCAAACGGAATGATTTCATTAACTTGTAATCTTAATTATTTCAAAGTTTGAGTGTGATTTTTGTCTTACCTTCTAGGCAAATGATTTTGACTTCACCACTAATATCTGTGTTTGTTCTAAGTATTTTCGAGTATGATCTAGGAATTAGACTGTACTTTGAGCTTGCTTTTGATGTGTTTTGTTATCTTTGATCTTCGAGGACGAAGATATACTTTGTTATTTTACTAAGTATCTTCGAGCATGATGGCATGAGTAAGTATGATTTCAAGTCTACGAGCACGAGAACTGAATGATAGGAAACATCTAAGTGTTTCAAGCAAGGTCTGTGCTAGGTGTCTTAGTGAGCGTGTAGAGATGATTGAGTAAAAATTTTGAGATGAGTAAAGATGATTTTATTGCTATGAAATTTTCGAGCACACTAGGGTACCAGTTTCTGTGCTCGAGTGCGAGATTAAGAAAAAAAATTGATAAGGTTTTCGAGCACACTGTACTTCGAGCACACAGGAATGCATCTCGAGCATAAGAAATTGATATGATATATTTCTAAGTATGCTCGAGCAAGCAGTGTACCATGTCTTTGTGTACAAGGGGAGCAAGTTTTTATTTTGGCTGTATTCTTGAGCAAGGGTGGTAAATGTGAATTTGAAATTAAATGACAACCATCGTGTGCTAGACGACAAACCAAGGTACTGTACCACCAAGTATAAAAAGGGGACTTAGAAAGTTTTTCAAACAATTTTCTCAAATTAAACCTAAACGACCACCCTCTTACTCGTGCTATCTTCCTCTTGCTCGCTGGTCTATTCTTTCTTAATTTCACATCGATAATAGCCATTAGCTCTGTTTTGACTTTGGTAAGACATCGCTATTCGATAATCGTCACACCGATTTTGAAATTAGGGTTTCGAATTGAACAAATTGACTAACTGTTTACTTGTTTTGCAGGTACGCATATTACTACGGAACAGGTTAATTGAAGACGCCATCAATCATCTATCTATTCTCCTATATTAGTTCTGGAACTTTGTGTACTGACAACTCTTCTTGTTTTTGCAGAACTGATGGCTTTCAAATTCGAAAAACGGCATAATATGTGTGCTTGATTGGAGATAGATGATGACGACCGTGAGTTGGAGCCAATGATAAACTTTCTGAGGAACTCCAATCTGAGGGTGGCATTAACTACAGACCCCACAATATACAGAAATCACATTTCGGATTTTTGGGGGTCTGCAACACATGTAAATGACGTCAATGGGGAAAGAATTGAGGCGTCGATTCTAAATCATGAAAATGAAATAACTGAAGCCTCAATCAGAGCTGCACTGAAACTTAATGACAATTTTGAGGATCAGCCGTCCTACTCCGTCCCAAAGTTACTAAGAGTCTTTCAGGAAACTATGGGCTATCAGGGAGGTGTTAAGGAGGGACAGTTTCAAAAGGGAAATTTTCTGTTAAGCTACAGATTTTTAATTCATCACGTTATTCAGTCTCTATCTCCACGACGAGGGACCTGGACTTTGTTGAGCAGAGAGATTGGGACTCTCACTGTCGCCATCCTTTATCAGCAACCCTTCAACATTTCACGACTTATTTTCAAGGAATGATCTCTAATGCAGAGAAGAATGTTACTCAACGATTTCTGATGTATCCATGGTTTCTTCAAATCTTAATAAACAGAGCCTTACCAGACATTCAAAGGACAGGGCAAATTTTGAAGTTGCAAAATTCAACTATATGCAAACGTCTGAAGGATGCTTAGAGTAACTTCATTGAGAATGATGACTGGGATGTACTTCCATGGTTACTTGTACCTACACTGGGTTCTATTGATGTACCGAGGACCCCCGGCAACAGTGATGAGGAAGTTGATGATGGTGATGATAATGATGATAATGATAATGATGATGATGATGGTGCCGATGGAGGAGAAGCAATGGTTATTAATAATGCTGCTGATGCACAGGTTGTAGGGGATGAGACTGTGTATGAAATCGGTCAAGAAGCTCATGAGCCAACTGCTAATGCTGAGATTCGTTCTTCACCTGCCACAACTGAGCAACCAACTGAACCTACTCTTCCAACCCAACTCCCAGAACCATACAAAGTTCCTTCCTCTAAAACCGCAAAATCTGAACCATTCTTAGTTGCAGCTCCAAAGCCTAATCTTGACACTCCTGTGTCCAGTCCAAACCTCTATGACACTATCTGTGAAAATGCTAAACTGGAGTTTGAGAACATAATGCTAAGAGAAAAGAATGCCATTTTGGCTGCGAAGAACTCGGCTCTGGAAGCTGCATTAAAGGAGGCTTTATTGAAAATTCAAACTCTTGAGGGGCAGTCTGAGGTTGAGAAGACCTCAGATGCACCAAAACATGGGGAGAATCTTGATGTTGAAGAGGAGGTTGGACCATCTGATGCACTGAACATGATCAATCAGATCTATGATGATAAGTCAGAAGTTGAGGGGGAGAAAACTGGAGAAGATGAATCTGAAAAGGAAAAGTTGAAGAGGAAAGAAAAGGGAAAAGGGATTGCCCACACAGATGAAGACTTACATCCTTTACCCAAGCATGCAGTTTAGTCTGATGATCTATTGTTTAAGGAAGATGTTATTGATAAAGACATGGCTGAAGCTGAGTCTGTGAAAACTGCAATTAATTTAATGAATGAAGAGTTGGAGGCCTTGAAAGGGAAGAAATGGTGGAAGAAGAGGAGGAAATCCCACAAGAAGTTATAGAAGCCTTAATAAACATGAAGGAAAAGGAAGAGGCAGAAGAACGGAAATTAAAGGAGGCTGATGATGCTATTAAAGCTACATTGGAGGCTCTAAAAGGAAGACAAAATGATGATACACAAGAGCCCACATCAGTTGAGCAAGATGTATTTAAGCCTGAAGTGGCTGAAGAGCCTGCAAAGAATGAACAAGAAAAAGATGCAGAGCCTTTGATCACTGAGCCTGATGAGGTTGAAGTAAATGATGATGAACTAGGATTGGGACCAGTTAGTCAAGAAAAGGATGAAACAATCGAAGTCTCAGCAAGCACAATGGTTAAACTGATCATTATGAAGGATCTTACACTGATTCTGAATAATCCAAAGACACATCACCTACAGATTGTGATGGCAGCAAGAAAGGCTCAACTAGAATTTATATATCTGAGCAAAGGAGAACCAAGATTTGAAGAACATGTTGAACCAAGTGAACCTATCATAGAAGAAGTTACTGAAAAACCTGTTAACACACAAACAGTTTAAACTGAAAATGACAAATCTGAGTCTGTTGATGAAGAAATAATCCTAGAAGAACCAGAGGAAATATAACTCAAAAGAAAACCTTCATCTAAAATTGAGACCCCAAAGCCAAAGAGACAAAAATCTGTGAAGAAAATGGTCTACAAACTGAGGTCAGAGATGCTTGAAGAAAGAAGAAGAGCTCAATCCAAACAAAATGATGAACCAATGTTTGAGGCTCTTCATAATCTGGAAGAAGTGGTAGACTTGGATGGTGAAAGTGAAGATGAGGAAGAATTGAAGGAAGCTGAAAAGACAAATGAAGATGTTGAATATTTGATCAGCTTGGGTTATGATCCGCTGTATGTTCAAAGACTGTCAAAAGAGGATGTGGCAAAAGAAGCTGAGGGTGGGAGAGTAAGGAAAGGAAAAGGAGAAGTATTGATAAAGGCTGGTCACAAGCCTGCTTTCCTGAACTTACAACCATTTGACAAGATTGATAGTTTGTACAAAAGGGCTCTCATGGAGAATCTAACTGAGTATGTGAGAAAGGTGTCTAAGAGAAAGGAAGAGAAAGAAAAGAAATTTACAGACGCTGACAGCAGCAAAAGAAGAATAGAGAAGAAGACAAATGATGAGAAAGAGTATGAATCCTTGAAAGCTAAACACAAAGATATCAAATTCCTTCAGCTGTATGGCTACAGCTACAACTTCTTGATAAATCTCTCTCCTGAAGAACTGAAAAGAAGAATTCAATAGATTAAAGACTCTCACAAAGATCAAGAAAGTCGAGAAAAGTTTGAAAGAGAGCAGGAGTTGAAAATGAGATTATAGAAGGAAAGGGAGGAAAAATAAAAGAAAGATCAAGAAACAAAGAGGTGGTTTGAGGACCCTCAAAGGATGGAAATGTTAAAAAATTTTGTAACAGATAAAGGGATATCACAAGAACAGTTTCAGAACATGTCTCTTGCTGAGCTAATGGAAACATAACACAGAGAGCAGAGGATGTATCTTGAAACACAGAGGAAACTGCAGGAAGACAAAAGGAGGGCAGAACAAGAAGTTCATGCAGAAATGATGAATGCCCTCCACAAAAAGGGAGTAAAAATGTCAAGACTGGTAATGCAAATAGAAGATACAATAAAAAGATGGTATGTTGAAGAGGGTCTTGATAAGATTAAGAAAGTTGAAATGGGGAGCTTAAGCAGAACCCATAGGTTAGAGAGTGTGAGGCCTGTGCTGCCAAGAAACTTGAATTTGCCCACACATCTCTATTTTGACAGAAGATCGAAGACCTTAAGGGTTGTGACTGAAGATGAAGCAGAACATCTCATCATCTTCAGAGATGATTTGAGAAATTTCTCAAAAGAACAACTGACCAAGATGGCTGAGTTGACTTTATATGACAATCAAGATAGGAGTCAACCATCTAGTCAACTGAGGAATGATCTCTCCAAGTTTTTAAAAGAACAAGCAGAAAAGGGATTCCTATTTCTACAGCAGAAGAAGAGAGAGATCAGAAGTCAGACAGAAAAAGAGAAGAGGAAGAAGAGAATTAGCGAAGTACACATTTATGAGCTTTCCTTCTCTGAGTCAAATAAACAAAGAACTCTAGCAAGCAGCTCTCAGCAGAATAGGAAGACTTTAAAAGAGTGCTTGGCTACGAGAGAAGTGATGAAGGAACCCAACTCAAGAGTACAACAATTTGGAAGAATCACATACTTAACGTACAATCAACATGATGATTCGACCACTTTGAGAAATGAGTCCGGGATACTTATTGCAGTCATAAGGAAGGATGGAGATCTGCACTATATGCATCCACAAGACATACAAGATTTAATAAATGCAAGATTCCCAAGTGATGCCTCTGACTCCTCAAAACTTGACATGCTGAAGCAAAGAGCTGCATATGTGAAGAAACTAAAAGAAAGAGCTGAAGCCAAGAACAGAGGAAGAAGATAACAGAATGGAGCTAATGAATGATTAATTTTTATTTCTGTTTATCTTTATATTTTGTTTGAGTTGTAAAAATTTAGTTTGTAATGCCTATGTGGCAAAATTCCAATTATGTAATGAAATGACAAGTTCTTAAATGATTTATCAAGAAATTTGATATATGTGTAACTCTATGCAGGTATGTTTTGGTGCATCTGAGCTTGTTCCAATCTAGGGGGAGATTGTTGGGTCGGATTTTTGATAAGGAAGATTGGAATCTTCTCAACCTCCTTAGAAACGGCTAAGTATGGAATTCGAGCAAGCCTAGACGATCGAACATGGGTTTTACTACTTCGAGCAAGGTTCTGAACCTTAAATGGTTGATTCTTCTAAGTGTTGAAGGCTTCGAGCAAGCTACACTTCAACGAGCAAGAGTATTCTTCTATAGAGCATGGATTGCCAATCAATCAAACAGCTTGATCATACGTGAATCTAAGCAAAGACTTCGAGCACAGTTCAGTTACCGAGCAAGATTTACATCCGAGCATGCTAAAGATTGCTGAATAAGAAAAACTGAAGACATCAAGAAGAATGAGCTTGCTCGGTGGACTAGTTCGAGCAAATTTTGAACAAGTCAAGAGGAATGAAGCTTACTCTAAGGGAATATGTATTCTTCGAAAGAGAATATATTCCAAGTAAAGTTTGCTCGAGGATACTCACCGAGCACACCTAGAATAGGAAGTTTGCTCGAGCAAGGTATGTACCTTGCTCGAGGACTGTAACACTTGTATTAGATTTATCTTTCATTATGTAATGACTAGGACGTCTGAAAAGGAACGTCAAGGTCTATAAATAGATGTCCTAGGTTACCTTTAGGGGACGGTTTTTGAGAGACGGATTGAAACACGGATTGCTAGGTACGAATTTCGAGAGCCGCTGCCGCCATACAAAACCCTAGACATTCCATTCACTGTACCATTGATATATTATTAAATATAGTGAATCATTGTCTTTGAAATAGTTTTCACTGATTATCATTTACTGTTTTGTGTTTGATATCTGTTCACAATCCTTCATTCTCAATCATTGGATATCCTGATTCCGCCGGGATATTCAATCGGTCTTTGAGTATTTGAGTCGGTGTGTTCTTGTCAAACCTTTGCTAAGGTTTCACCCGATGGACGGTCCTGATAACTTTTGGCGCATTACAGAGGGGATTGCTTTGCATTAAGAAAAGAAATCAATTATCTTCTGAGCCAAGGCCATCTAAAAGAATTGTTAGGCGGAAGGAATAATAGAGGTCAGGAACCTGAAAAGACTCCAAAAAGGGCATAATCCCCGCTTTCAGACGCAAGGATAGTAAGCTTCATCTCGGGAAGATCAGATATCTGTGGAACCTTATATTCAGTAGAAGAAATTCTAAAATACCCAAGGCCGGAAGACCAGAAAAACCAATGAGAGCAACAAACTTCTCCAATCAAGCAGAAGTTTCCTTTGATGAAGAGGCTCAGGATAACATTCAGGATCCTCATCATAATGGTTTGGTTATTACTTTATATGTTGCTAATTGTTTTGTGCTTAGGATCCTGGTAGATGATGGCAGCTCAATGAACATCATCCAATTGTAAACGTTGAAGAGAATGAGTATCCCTGAATCCGAGATCGTAACAAAATCTTCAGTCCTAGTTAGCTTCAGTGGTTAACCTAAAAGCACTGTAGGAGAGATCAAACTTCATGTCTACGTCGAGGGAGTAAATTCTATACAAAAGTTGTGTCATGGATGCTCTAACTTCTTTTAATATTATTTTGGGCAGGCCATGGATACATGATATGAAAGCATTCCTTTCGACATGCCATCAATGTGTGAAAATGCCAACGCCTTGGAGAGTGGTCACGATTCAAAGTGATCAGTAGAAGGCGAATGATTGCTATACTTCGTTAATGAAACTGACAGCAAAACTGACGCAAGCATAGAAGTTACAGAAAAGAGCACATGATGTCTTGGAAGCAAACGACCATGATATAAAGAAAGTGCAACTAGATCCCCATGATTTCGTTAAACCTGCAAAAAAATCAACATCATGAAGTTCAAACACACACATACCAGCGTCACAAACACACATTGAGAACCTGCTGTTACCAAAACCAACCAAAACTTACCCGGAAAGAGTAAGAAACAGGGAAAAGTGAGACTGACTCAAGTTAGGGTTTTGTCGGGATGAAGCCTGGTCCCGTGCCGTCACGTGCGTGCAAGCTTGCATATGAATCAGCGTGAATGCATCAAGCCAGACAACAGTCCTATCAAGCCGTACATGGAAAATTTGGAAGATATATTGAAATAATAAGCCTTGAACTCATATTTATATCCAATCAGCAGCGTAGGCGAAGTTAAGGTTAACTTCACCCACTTGCTTATGGCGAATTAACTTAAGCCAAAAGCATGTTTTAAAATTCTTCAACCTTTGATAGAAAAATGTTTTTATGAAATGCTAAATCGCAAGAAAAGTAAGTAAAAAACCTAACTAATAAAATAAATAATAATTTATTATCTCGTAATTAGATAAAACGTTGTAAGTTCAATTAAGGAACACTTTTTGGCACACACATACTTTGTAAGATCTGGTCTATTGTTGGCATTGTTTCCACTTAAACTCATGCCATTAATACTTACTTAGAGGGATAAGGCCGGATATAATTTAGGTTCATATGATCTTAAGGGTCCCACACTTAAAAGCCTAGAAACCACTTTGCCGAGTTTCATTAATGGTTTTACCGGACCAAGTCACCCCAACTTGACCTAAACCTCTTGTTGCATGATCAAAATTAGTTTTGACTCAATATAAAGCCTACCAAACGTATGTAGTCCTTGCTAGCAAGATTGACCGACAGTAGTTCCCTTCATGGTGGTTTAAATCAAGACACTTTTCATAACATTTACTTTTTTTTTGCCTTTTGGCTTTTATTTCATTGAGTATTTTGCATTAAACTTTTTAGGCTTGTGCCTTTTTGAAAGTTTGACTCGAAAAAATCCACCATGTTGGATAATTTACAGACTGCTTCAAGACTCAGGTCTGCGCCACCGCTCAACAAAGTGTCGAGCAACACTGTCATCCGCTAGCATAGTTATGCGCCACCGCGCAACATATTACGGAGCTTCACGTGAATAAATACGTATACATAAGATATATATAATAAGTACGTATACAAAAAGTAGGTTGTTAAGTTGTGATCATATGGCACGAGGCTTGAGTATGACTCAACCTTTAATTCTGGTCCTTACACAAGACTTAGTTAAATTTAAAAGACCTTAAGATATGGCCCACATAGAACAAGTTCATTAATTTCCAACAAGGCAATGGTCAAACTGACATTTCGTTCTCTTGGGCTGAGCCTACTGACACTTAGATTACAGAATCTGTCCATTTCTTCTATAGTACCTTAAATGTGTTGATCTTACTGTTCACACGAAGATTCATATCGTTTCTCATGAGATTAAAACATTTTTTTAAAACAAAACAGTTACTCAGGATTTACCATGCCATTTAGTTGAATTAATTTTGAAAAATGAGTTTGGTCAAAGGCCTTAGTATAAAGATCAGCCAAATTGTCCAATGTGTCGACCTTTTCCAAAACAATTAATTTCTTTTCAGCATAGTCCCTTATAAATGATGACATATTTCAATACGCTTAGTTGTAATTAATTTTGAAAAACGAGTTTGGTCAAAGGCCTTAAGTATAAAGATCAGCCAAATTGTCCAACATGTCGACCTTTTCCAAAACAATTAAATTCTTTTCAGCACAGTCCCTTATAAAGTGATGACATATTTCAATATGCTTAGTTTTACTGTGTTGAACAGGATTATTAGTTACATATATTGCAACAGTATTATCAATTAGCATAGGGGTGTGAGTAAAATTCAGACCATAATCGCGCATTGTTGTTATATTCATAAACCTGTGAGCAGCAACTAGAGGCTGCTATGTACTCTGCTTCACATGTGGAAATTGCAACAGATGTCTGCGTTTTGCACTGCCATTAGACCAGCCTTCCTCCTAGAAATTGACATCCTCCCATTGTTGACTTTCTGTTCTGATTACAGCCTCCATAATCAGAATCCGTGTATGCCACCAGATCCAAGTCACCCCTTTTGGGATTGCATAATCCCAACTTTGGGTTCCCTTTCACATATCGCAAGATCATCTTTACTGCTTTCAAGTGTGACTCCTTTGGATTAGCCTAAAAACAAGCACACAAACAAATTACAAACATAATGTCAGGTCTAGAAGCAGTTAAATACATTAAAGAACCTATCATTGAGTGGTACAAAGTTGGATACACATCTTCAGAGCTGTCTGCATAAGGTCGTAGCTTGCGATTGGCGCAGATGAGAGTGTCGTATGGTTGACTATCTACCATGTTGAACTACTCAAACATGCCATGGACATACTTAGTTTGATGAATGAACATGTCATTCTCCTTTTGATCAACTTGTAAAACTAAGAAAAACGTCAACTCTCCCATTGCGCTCATTTCAAATTTCTTCTTCATGACCTTCTCGAAATCCTTACACATCTTTAACTTACATGCGAAGATAATGTCATCCGCATATACCTGGACTAATAGAAAATCCCTCTTGTGCCATTTGACAAACAGAGTGCTACCTAACTTTCCTCTTACAAAACCATTTTCTTCAAGATAATTTGACACAACTTCATACCATGCCCGAGGTACCTAATGTAAACCATATAACGCTTTTCTTAGCCGATACACAGATCTGGATAATTCGGATCAGTAAACCTTGGTGATTACTCAACATATACAACTCGTCAACTTCTTCATTTAGAAAAGCACTCTTAACGTCTAGCTGAAAAACTTTAAAGTCCTTACTCGCTGCATATGCTAGGAACAGCCTGATTGCTTCTAATCTTGCTATGGGTGCAAAAACGTTGTTTTAGTTAATACCTTCTTATTGATTAAAACCTTTGACTACTTGACGTGCCTTATTTTGTATAACCACACCTTTGTCATCTTTCTTACACTTGAACTCCCACTTGGTTCCTATAACATGTGCATTACTCGATGTTTCTACCAAATTCCACACATCCATCTTCTTGAACTGTGCCAGCTCCACTTGCATTGCTTCAACCCAGGAGCTTTCTTTTAGTGCCATTGATGCTAGATTGTTGTTATCTAGTTACAAGAAAGTAAATCAGTGTCCTAATCACCTAAGGAAGAGGGTAAGTAGGGTGTCAAACCACGAGGAGTATGTGGTCAGTGTGTAGTGAAACCGATTCCTAACATTATGAAGTAATTCATTTAACAGTGCTGATCACACCAGCAATTGTTTGAGTTTAATAATAAGCAAGTAAGTAATCAAATATTCAATCAATAAAAAAAGCAAATCACACCCGGGAATTCAAGTAAGCAACTAACAGCAATCTCATGCAACCTAACAGATTAAGCATCTCGTGTCAACTACAGACTGACTAACAAGTTAAACCTTAGGCATCCACGATCGCTAACACATGGCACTGGTTATCAAACGGTCCCTGCCATTGTGACTCAACTAAGGGCAATCGTATGCTTCCTTGAAATTAACTAGTCAATACAATCCTACGAGCAATTATTATAGCAACCAATAAACTAATCGTTCTGATTGAGAAAAACCTAAACTGACTGAATGCACGGACATACTAAACATTAATACTCATAGATTAACATCAAGACAATTACAATTGTTGTTCTAGAACATGAGAAATAATTTGAAAGATTACAAACTATACATCCCGGGTATGACTCGAAGGGTCTAGCCGCGTCTTGGCATCCCTCGGTCTTCGATTATGATGATATGGAACATGTATAAGGCCTTGAGATGATTAGAAGTGATGGTAGGCTGCTCTCCTTTTCTAAAACTGCTCTGGAAACTGAATGATGTCGAGTTAGGTCGTCAAAACATGATATAAATCAAAACCCTAACTTTCCCGACCGTGGGACCCATCGCGTAGCGCGATGGACCAAAGTCAACATTTTTAATATTATTTAATGGGCATCGCGTAGCGCGATGGGTGGCTTCACTCAACAACTCGGTTTTCTTATCTCGGTTTGTATGCTGGATATCCCGGGTCTTCATCCTGTGCACGTACATGTCCAAATTAAGCGCGTTAAATACCTGTGACCTGAAATACAACTCACACCTATGAAGTACCAAAGTTCCTAATCTAAACAAGTAAAACGACTAAGTCAGCGAACAAAACTATATACAAAAAAACCGAACATCACATCCCCACAATTATCTTTTGCTTACCCTAAAGCGAAACTCTAAAGCAAACATTAACCGCCATCATAGGTCAATTAATTATCACCATTAATACTATTAAGGTTTAAGGTCATACCCAGTTTTCTGGACTAACACTTTCTAGATTGACAACCTAGAAATAAAGTTAATGCTACAATAAAACTCTAGAATCGCCCAGACAAGTCTACTTTGTTTCCAGTTAAGGCATACATGTTCACACCCCTCACACAATCAACACTCCACTCGGTTTAATATCTGGACTAGCAAAAGATGTGCTAGTATATGTCTCTGCCCTCAATATACCTAATATGAGTTACAACTTAATATGCTTGCAAGTCAGTCTTATGTCCACCCATTACCCATCGGTTGCATAAAGACGCGGACTAAGGGGTTTGCTGAGGCTTAGGTTTGGGTGTGGATTAGGCATATTTAGTGACTCAAGTGGATGAAACCCAGTTAAACAACCCAACATACAGACTCTTAAATACAAACGAACTATTTACACAATCGACTGCTATTTACAACTGGATAAAATAAATTGATAACTTCTTTTTTGCTGAAATAATTTTTTTAACTAAACATCAAACATTGATAAATACAACTCTGATATTCACAAATTTAGAACTCGTCTGACTACATACAATTCGACATATATACAACTCGATAACGAACTTGATTTCATTACACGGGTGAAAATATAAAAGTAAAGGCCAAGGCTGAATCAGTGTGTAATGTGTTTAGTGAATAAAAAGGTAAAAGGTCCAAATGTGCTCCTAAAGGATAATGTAGGTTAAGGAATTTTATTTAGTAGGGAATTATGTACGGAACGGGTTTTCTAAAGTCCCAATCTCCATACAGATGGTGATATTAGGATCTCAATAAGCATATAACAAGCAAGTTCTAATTCTGTAAAATATACCGGTTTCCCTCAGTTAATAACAGGACGTGTTTTATATTTATTATATAATATGTGTATAAAGTATAGGGGCTAATCTCACAAAATGTCTGGAATTAAGGGCTGCCGATATGAAACATGTATACTCATCTCCTTAACTCGTTATTCCTACCTAAACGATTCCATTTTCAATTTCTCGTTTTAAAAAAATTTGTCAGGAAAACTATCGAGAAGCTGAAAAACCAACCATGACCAAAAACCTGTAACTTGGCATTAATTGCAATAACTAACAGTTAATAACTTAGATCTCTGAATACTTTTCGAGGTACTATTGGGTAAAAAATTTCAATTTCCCCCCTCCCCATCCCCACACTTGAGGTTGAAATTGACTGTATTATAATTTAAAACTCGGGGCACTAATGTGATGAGCTTAAAGCAAAATAGCAATTAAAATAAAAATAACAAAATAGTTTATGACACTGAAATCACCTGATGATAATGACAATTCAATTCTAATCTCGGCCCACAACTCTCAACACATTCGTGACACACGTCTCCACCAATGACTAATACCGACTAATCGAATCTGCACAAATCTCGAGACATGTATAAGAAAATAAATTACAAGTGTAAGACTTACATCTTTTGAGAGTTATAATTATATTATAAAAATCATTACCGAGCCGAATTAGTTAGTTTCATAAAAAAATTTGTTAACAAATTAAAAATGATAAAAGACCTAACTTACTTTCATAGGAATCACAGCTGCATTTAGCGTATGCAACAAGCCGTAGCCCGGCTTGACGAGTAAGGTCTTGTGAGGGTTTATAGTGAACAACACCCACAAATTTCCAAATACAACATGTATATACAAATAATATAAATCAAACACAGCAGACAATCATCAAAAGATATATACATATAACTGTTACCCAATCGGTTACCAATACAAGTTTCCCCAAATATAATATAATATTATACAGACCAAGCTGATAAAAACAAAATAAAAGGAAAACCATTCAAAAATGTAACAGGTTTCTGCTACCGTCCACTCCTCCATCTGAGCAGCCTCACCTGCTGGCTACTCAGCCTGCGACTCTCCACCTACAGGGGCAGGCTGATTGGCTGCCTGCGCCGAACCTCCTGCCTGCGCCTGATCTCCATCCCACTGATGTATCTGTAGTGATCCTGGGATCGTTACCTGCAAATGAGTAAAATGAATACTAAAATAATCGTCCTGGCGGGCTATGTGGGCCCGCATCTCAGTCTGCATCGCCAGCTGCTGCTAATGAAGAATCTTTAGTGTGACTTGTGGCTGTGGTGGCTGCTGCGGCTACTGTGGCTGGCGGAGAGGGTACGGCTGCTGTGGTCTCATAATATGGGGGACATAGGCGGGCTGCCGATGAGTATGAATGCCCATATTTAGTATGATAGTCGCGTCTGTCCCCGGAGTGGTGGTGCCTGAGGGCCCCGTCGGACCAGAATGAGAGAAGGTGGATGATAAAGCTCACAAATCCCTGCCTTCCGGGTGTCCTCCAAAGTGTATGGGCCCGTAGCAGGCCCTGGGGTAAATAGTCAAGAGGGTAACAATCGAACACCCTTAGGAGCTCTGCAATACATGTGATATACGGACCCATAGACATACGGGTTGACAGGCCCTGCCATGCTCGGTTCCGGGAGAACGATGCGAGAAGCAGCGTCGCTGTATTGGCCTCCTGGCCGGCAATCATCGTTAACAAGCATAATAAATTTACGTTGCTGCACTTCTCGTTGCCCAAATGACGACCAACGATAGTGCAAGAGACGACACGGTAAAGGAAGGTAACGGTGGACGGGGTCCCGAATGGACAACTCGACCACGGTGCTCGAGTGGGCCCCATCCGCTCTCGTAGCCCAAAACTAGCCCAACGAGGACTCTTTCAGCCAATATTCCCGATCCGTCTGCGGTCGGAGAGTATAACCCTGGATGCTTGTAAGGATCTCCGGGGTCTGCACCTCCTCGGCGGTGTAGTAGCTGGTGGCCACGATGAACTCAGGTACGGACATCTCGAACGTACGCCGGCCAAGGTCAAACGACACTGCGTGCGGCTCAGAGAAGTCAGTGGACGTGTGCGTGAATGTCGAAAAGAACTCACGTGTGAGATCGACGTACTGCGTCGAGTCGCACGTGAGGACCTGGGCTCACCAAGCTCCTAATAGCTCCCGGACCGCCCCCTCCTGGCCTACTGCACGGAGTAGTGTCCAGGCAATCACCCGATGTCGGAGCAGCTGCATCGCCATGAAACGGCGATACAAGGTCTGCTCTTCCGACAAAGGGGAAAACGAAGAATAATATGAGGGGTCCGGAGGCCGTCACCCATAATATGCTCCCGAACCATGTCGGGAGTAATGGGGATCTCGTCTCCATCATACTTGATAACCCGTGGTGGGTGGACCACGGGCTGCAGGGGATCTGGAACACCCCCCGGAGCCGCAACGAGACCTCGCCGTCCCGTACCTGGTGGCCGCTGTCTCGGCCTCTTACGCCTGGCGGCGCCTGCAGAACCAGGTATATCCGACATGCTGCAAAATAATAAAAAAATATTGACAGATGACACGAAAGCCGACAAAATTTCAGGATATCCTATATACAACTAAAATAAACCCAGGTGTCCCCGCCCGAATGGAGATTGAGTACGGGCGGATAATCTAAATTCAATTAACACTCAAAATCCCGAAAAACAACGACACGACAATACTCGACTCAATTAAACAAACACCACTGACTCGAACAAACAGACACGACTGACGAACGCCTCGAAAAACGTGCAACACCAAGATCAAAGTCGGGATTCATACTACTGAGCGGTTCGGGTTCCGAAATCCAATTATGTTATTAAAATATTATTAAATTATATTCTTACATATTATATAATGAAATATTATTAAACTTATATATTAAATTATATTATATATATATATAGTATTAAAATATTAATTTATGCACTAAAATATTAAAATAAATTATTAGTACTATTATTATTAAATAAAACATTATTGTATTATATTATAAATATTAACAAACTTAAAATTTTTTTTATAATTTTTATATTAAAATAACAAAATATATATAATTTTTTTTAGAATTACAAAACCCGACCCGCAACCGACATTCAAAAACACGGCCCAACAAAATCATTTCTGCTAATAATCATTCCCGCCAAAACCTGGCAGCGTTAACCAAATTACAACCGACCCTAGGTAACCCAATAATAAGCCGATTTACAAACCATACAACTTAAGTCTCAGTTAACCCGCAAACTCGACATTTAACAACATCGAACTTAGACCACAATCAACCCAACAAACTAAACTCAACCACGGCTCAAGAATCGACTAACTCACTCGCTGAGACAACTAAGCCCGACCCAAAATCACACAAATAATCGATTACATATTTATCTCAAAAGTCGGATTGAAATGAGAAAGAAGTGGTGACGGAGATAATGATGGTGACGATGACGACAGACGGTGGTGATGGTGTACGACGGTAACGGTGGTGGGGGTGGCTGTGGATACAGTAAATGGGTGTTAGTGATAGAAGGATGATGATGATGATGATGAATAGTAGTGGTGGTGGTGGTGACTGGTAGAGAGAGGCGGTGATGGGTAGTGGGTGGTGGGTAGGCAGTGGTGCAGGAGAGAGGGAGATATGGTGATGAAGGAGAGAGGGAGTCGGTGGTGTAAGGCGGTGGTGGTAGTGAGCGAGTGTGAAGGAGAAGATGAATGAAGAAGAAGAAACGGCGGTGACGGTGGTTATATAATATTTAGATTTTTATATTATTATTATATATTTTTTGGATGATCCACGATCCATCGCGTAGCGCGATGGGTCATTGAGGATTGGGTCGCTGCACGCAACCCAATATGGTCAAAATTAGGGTTTAAACCCCATCGCGTACGGCGATGGGGTTTTGTCTGGCGTGCGATGATGTCAGACGTCAAGAATGTCTTAATCACCTGGTCGGAAAATGTCCGGACCTGAAATCGGTAAAAACTTTCTATCAACAGGGACCCATTGCGCTACGCGGATGGTGAGTTAACTAGACCCATCGCGTAGCGCAATGGGTCCCTGTTGATAGAAAGATTTTACCGATTTCGGGTTCGGACATTTTTCGACCAGGTCACTTTTCGACATCCCGATATTACCGTGAACACGTTTCCGAAGTCAGAATTTGCAATACGTACCTGGAACGACGTGAAATTAACCAAATGCTTACCGAACCTCCATGACTTGCACTTCACCAAAAACCTCCCCACACTTGGGATTTGCTGCACAAAACTCGAGACAAAAGTCAAACAATGACTCAACAAAAAGAAAATAAAATGGAACATACTTACAAACCCCGGGTTGCCTCTTGGTCAGCACTGAATTGCGTGTCTACAGCTCGACAATCCCTCGAATGCTTTAATTATCTTCATAAACCGGTGAGGTCACAATGAAACTCACCGATTCCTTTATCTTGTGTATATTCTCCATCTCCAAATATGGCTTCAATCGATAGCATTCACCACTTGTCGAATGTGGTCATCGAAATCCTCGATCTCAAACTCCCCGTGATTACCAACCCCTACAATAAAAAACGGGCCCGTCCCCTTACTCTTCAATTTAACCAAACGGGTCTAGTTATGACCCGGATATCCCAGGGGGTATCTATAAGTGATATATGTTTAATATAAGCGAACATATTGGTATTACGGCCTTCGTACAATAGCAAACCAATTAAACGAAAACATGCTCGTTTAACTAACCGCTATGAACTTAAACGCGAAAGATAGTTCCGAAACATTTATTGTATCATCCGTTAAGCTGAAAAAAACCTACAAAACATTTATTGGGTAGGTGTTAAGCGATCCATGAAAATATTTTGGATTTTTACAAACAAAAACTATGTTACTCTAAATTAACAAGAATTTGGCCGAAAAACACTCGTTTTCGCGCTGTTTGTCGTACCCGATATATTTTTCTCGCAAAAAACCAAACCCAAAATAAATTGGAAACCAGTATTTCACATTTGGCATGGAAAGCGCGGCATTATAGGCCAAATGTGAGGCCTAAAGGGACCCCACAAGTGGATGCCATAGGGGGGTCCCACCCCTCTTGTTCTATCTTACAAACTGAGATAACTATTTAAGATATTTTGGCCTACATCAAGTCTCTGCACCTGTTATTGCTGGTCTTCAAGAAATCCAGCGAAAAGACAAGGTGAGAACTCAAGATTTTGATCATTTAAGCCTTGTTAAACATAGTATTTACATAAAATTTGATCTTTGATTAATAAAAATTACTTTTAACCATGCAAAAACCCTAAAAATGGACCAAAAATATATTTTGATCATACACATGGTTAGGAACCTGGTTTGATAAGTTTTTTGGTCATAAACACGGATTAAGAGGTTTAAATCGCGTTTTTACGGTTCAAAAGTTTGGTTTAAAGTCCAAACCGAAACCCTAAGTTTCAAGGTTGGTCTTGTGATGATACATGCTTGGTTTGTGATATGGGACCTGTATTTTCCTTACTTAGAAGTACAAGAACTGGGAATTTTGATTAAGTGAGCGGAAACGAACGAAAACAGCAAAGGTAATGTCGAATTACTCGTTTAGGGGCTGTTTAGGGTTAGATTGTGATGGGCATATTGTTAGCTTGTAAACTTTTACAGGGATATCAGGGACCATATGAATGAGCACTATCCAAATTTGGTAATTTTTCAACCATCCGAGAATATTTGGCAAATTTATTACCCATTAGAATCGTTTATTTGGGAAAAATACTTAAAATGCTTAAAAGTTATGAAATTTTGTGGAGAACTCATATTTTGTTGATGCACAACTTGGGCTTCTCGGTCTTTATTATAGTATTATTATATTATTTGATATTGTAAGGGGTATTTTGGTAAATATCCCCATTCGCTCTAATGTAAAGCTATTCGTTACCCCCTAACGAATAAGCTACATTCGTTATGTTTGTAAGCCACATTCATTAACCCTTTTTAACGAATGTGACAACGAATGAAGGTCATTCGTTCATGTTTAATGTAAAACGAATGAGGCTGTTCATTCATTAGTATTAATTTAACGAATGACACATTCGTTAAGGGTTAAGTTAACGAATGTGTCATCGTTTATATATATATTTGTAACATTATCATTAAGGTAATCAGTTCTATTTTTATCAAGCATTTTGTCTCGTTACTCTGTCAAAATCCACTCAGAAACACACACTAATCGTATTCCATCTTAATCGTATCACATACACAATGAAGAAAACGATGTCATCATCGATCTAGATTCTTTCGAGCTCTCTCAAGTGGTATCAGAGCCACTAAATCGGATATTTGCGTATTAGTTCATCACGGATTTGATCGATTTTGTTATGAATTGATAGAAATCAGTGTTGAATATGTTTTGGTGAAACAGAGGTTTCATATTAATGGTAATTGGACTGATATAACGGTAATTAGGTTCTCTATTAAGGTAATTGACTTGTTTAATGGAGGATTGAGTTCTAATTGAGTGTTAGTTGGACGGAATTGAAGTGTAATTGGATTGTGACGTTAATAGCAGTTAACGTTGGTCTATGAACTGTTTAATTGAGTTTATAATTTGACGTTTGTGATTACAAACTGGAACATTGAGGTCCGGATGTGTATTCTGAGCGTTTTGAGATAGTTTTTGGTTAATTTGGACATAGCTAGACTTAGCTGGACTTAGAATCGATGTTCAATACGGTTTGAACATATGAAGGCTAATTCGTTATCAGTTTGAATACTGATTCGTTACACATTTGAAGATTGATTTGCTTTCAGTTTGAATACTGATTCGTTACACATATGAAGATTGATTCGATTTCCGTTTAAATACTGATTCGTTACATTGTCTAACTGATCATTCGTTTAAAACCTCATCGCTTGTACCTCATTCGTTCACTAAACACATTCGTACCCAAATTCTCACTCGTTAACTTTTACCATTCGTTATTCACTTGTTACCATTCATTACACATTCGCTATCATTCTCATTCGTTATACAATTGCGTATTCTTATTCACCAAAACAGTATTCATTCGCTAGTACATTGAGCTATTTGTGAACAGTGAACTTCATCAGTTTTGATATTTGATAGTTTTAGTCCTTTGACTATTTAATCTTGTGATAACATGGCTTCTCAAAATGCCACGTATTATGCTTTAGCATCACAAAATGGGTTAATGCAGCAGATGCTATCAATGGACAACGAAATTGGTACCCATAATAAATGTACGAAACTTCTGAAATAATCTGAATTTGCTTGTCGGGAACCGAGGTTTCGTGCTCATCTTGGTTCAGTACATCCGAGTAATGTACGACTTCTGGATGTGGTCTACAAGGCTCCTCTTGTAGGAAGTGACACACTTGGTTGGACTGCGAAGGATCATGAGCATTATGAAGCTCAGGAGATTAAAGATTATGAAAGTGAGACCAAAGATTATTCTACTCTCACGATGGCATTGCCTGAGCAAATCTTTCATCAGTACAGCACTATAACGACCTGTGCTTCCTTATTTGCTACTTTGAAGACTCGAAGCTTGGGAAACACACTCGGGAGTAAAAAGACTCTGGTGAAATTTCAGTTTCGAAAATTTACTTTATTGAAAAATGAGACTGTGGAAGAGATGATCAGTCGGTTCTGTCATCTTATTGTGGAAATGACTACTGTTAATCTCAAACCGACTGAGGTGGACAAGATTGATACTTTGAAGAATGCATTACCACCTTCTTATTCTACTTTCTTGCTGGTGTTGAAGGAGAATGGTTATTTTCGTAGCGATCAACTCACTGCTGAGCAATTCATCAACAAGTTAGAAGAAAGAGAATATGACTTGAAATTTCAAACATCGTTGAAGGATAATCAGAATCAAAATCCTTCTCTTTATGGTGGTTCATTACTTGCTAGTAATACTTCAAACTCAGTCCCGATCACCACATTCTTCACACAGACATCACAAGAAGAGTCTTCTAATGGTAATAGTTCGCCTAATGTATATTTCATGGCGTCTGGTGCCAACTCAGGTTCAAGTGAAAATTCTGCAAGCTCTTTGCCTAAAGTAAATCTTAAAGAAGCAGAGCAGCAGTTTGCATTTGTTTGTGCGTTCATGACATCTTACGAACAACTTGTTGGGAGTAAGATAGCAACCAGTGAATTGACTGATGAGGATTATGACCAGATCGACCCTGATAATCTTGAGTTGATGGATCTTAAGTGGAATATGGCTATGATAGTCAGGAAAGTGAAAAGATTCATGCAACGAACGGGAAAAGATCTACCCACTCTAAACAAGAGAGTTGGGTTTGACAAATTGAAGGTAAAATCCTATAATTGTGGATATTTTGGTTATTTCGCCAAAGAATGTGATAAGCTGAGGAAAGAATATTCGGGTCCTCGTAATGCTGAGAGATCTTTGGGAAAGAGTTCATCTGGAACTGATCAGAATAAGAAGAATTCATCAGAAGGGGATCAGAATAAGCTGGCTAACTCACAAGCTCTCATTGCCAATGAAGGACTGGACTGGTCCCAATGACTAATGGTAAACCAAGCAAATCACATTGTGGTAGAACCGGTTGAACATTTTGAAGATGCAAGCGGTGATAATTTATCAGAAGGAAGTGACACGTTTGATTCAGAAACTGATTCGGATCATTCAGCATCTGAGCAAAGATTGTTAGTTAATGTATCTGTTAATGAATCAAAAGAGACAGTAACTTCCCAAGTTGTTAATGAGTGTACTGATTTTGTTGAACTCAAAGTCAAACTTGAGTCAGCTTTACAACAGAACACTACTCTCACAAAAGAGCTTTTCATGGTTAATGAATGTTACAGACAAAAATCCAAATTATTGGAGCAGTCGACACTGAAAATTAAAAATTTGTCTGTTAGAAATCATGACCTAAAAGCTGAAGTTAATTGTAAAATTATGGTAGTTGAACAGCATTTCAAAGAGATTCTCAAACTCCGAACTTGCATTACCAACTTAGAAAATGAAATTTGGGAATTAAAAAATAAACTCGGAAAATTTCGTGATTCCTCATTTCTCTTAAACGATAATATTGAAGTCAATAATAATCACAAGAAAAATGGTAAAGAAGGATTGGTTTATGTTGAGATCCCCCTTCCTTTCAAAGGAGATTACAGCAGCATTCCATTTGTGGAGAAATCTACAAACTCAGAAATGCCTGTTGTTGATTTAGTCAAATCTGAACATGTTGAAACAACTAAAGCAACAACTCAAGAACCGATTCATATTAAGAGTAAATCAGTTTTTATTGAAAATGAATTGGATGGATCAATTGAGGAATTAACAGAGCTGGAAGTGATTGTCAAAAATGATAACATACCTTCTGACAATCACATTCTATGTGAACCTGAGGATTTTGAAAAAGCTATATATGGTTCAAAGCCCTCGGGTGATTCATTGAAAAAATCTTATGTATCTTCTAAAGTCAAGAAATCAGACAAGCTTTCAGTGTCTGATTAGGATTTGATGAAGTTTATTAATCCTCAGCCTGAAACTTCCAATGGGAAGATTTTTGAGTTAAAAGGATTATCTAAAGTATTTTCGGACAAGGAAGTCCCATTGAATCTTCTGAATCCCAAAATGATTGAAAGTGTCTTTCAAGATGATACTTCAAAAGTTACTAAACTTGAACGAAAATTTTATAAATCTAAATCAAAGAATGTTCAAGTAAATCCTATGGTCAATGTGTTTAACCCTATTAAGTTTGTGAAATCATCAGGAATGGAGGATTCATCAAATTCTACCAATCTTGAATTTTATAAAAATAAGAAGGGATTAACTCATGAGGTTCCAAAGTCAGTAACTATTGAAAAACCAAAAATTGATATTCCTTAACCTTTGCAAAAAACAAGACAAGTGTTTCACGACAAAAATACTTAGACACTCGTTTGTGTTTTAAGTGTGGTGAACCTGGTCATGTATCGAAGAAATGCAAAGCAAAGGTTGACAATATCAACTCATCATCTAAGAAACCTACTCAAATGGCTGAAATGAATCGTAAGTTGAAAGAAACTCAAGTTGATGATTCAAACGTCAACCCGAGGAAAGTGGTTCGGGTTGAAGTTCCTAATGTAATAAACAAATTCGTATTCCCAAGTACCAAAGAAAAGTGTTAACTTAAATTTATCTCCGAAAATCTAAACAGGAGAGCCCAAGACTAAGGTTTAGGCTGCCTTTTTGAACTAATCATTTTACGTTTTGTGCAGAGTTCATCCAGGTCTGTATCAGGTTACAAGTGGATATTAGACAGTGGATGCTCTCGGCATATCACCGGCAACCTTGATCTTCTTAATAACGTCAAAGATATTCAGGGAGGTTATGTGGCATTTGCTGGTAATAATGGTGGGATGATTACTAAAGAAGGAGAGGTATCAAACGGGACAGTTGCATTTGAGAAAGTTAATAATTTTGAAAAAGTGGATCATAATATGTTGAGTGTCTCACAGATATGTGATAAGATATATACCATGATTTTCACGGACAAGGAATGTGCTTCAACCGGGATACACGATTCCTGAAGAGATGGTTGTCATGCGATCTCCTAGATCAAATGATATTTATGTCCTTGACATGAGTATTAATGTAAACGTTTCACCCTCTGAAACTTGTTTTGTATCCAAGGCTACGGAGAAAGACTCGATTCTATGGCATCGACGCAAGGGGCATATTCACGTTCGCAAGATGAATCATCTAATCACAAATGATTTGGTGGATGGTGTAACCCTCAAGAATTTTAAGTTGAATGATCATTGCGTTGCTTGTAAGAAGGGTAAATAGAATAAGAAGTCACACCAGTGCAAATCGATTAACTTGAGTATCACGCCCCTAGAATGACTTCACATGGATTTATTTGGTCCAGTGAACCGTGCTAGTATTGCGGGTGATTTTTATTTCTTGGTGGTCACTGATGACTTCTCGAGATATTCATGGATTTTATTTATGGGTTCAAAAGATCAAACACCTTTGTTAATTCAAAACCTTATCACAAAGATCAAATCACTTTACAAACTGAAAGTGAGATGAATTCGTAGTGATAATGGAACTGAGATTAAAAACAATGTATTGGATTTCTTTTGTGTACAAAAGGGGATACATCGGGAATTCAGCGCACCGTATGTTCCTCAACAGAACGATGTGTCTGAATGGAAGAATCGGATGTTGATTGAAGCTGCTAGAATAATGCTTGCTGATTCTAAGCTTCCCGTTCAATTCTAGAACGAAGCTGTGAATACAGCATGTTATACTTTGAATAGCGAACTAACTGTAAAGAAGTTGAAGAAAACAAGTTATGAACTTATGAATAAACGTAAGCCTAACCTAAAGTATTTGGAACCATTCGGGTGTCCATGTACGGTGTTGAAGAGAGATGCCGGGAAGTTTGACAAAAAGGCATTTGAGGGTTACTTTTTAGGTTATAATTCTCCTAAGAAGCGTAACTTCAATATCTCTTCGGGTTGTGTAGATGAATGGTATCACGTAGGTTGTCAAAGCTACATTACACCTCTAGCCGGTACAGGTACTGATTGGATGTTTGACTATGATGGTTTATTTAACTATTTTTAAACCAGTGGTTGAGGAGATACCTGAAGACTTTGTTCGGTCGTATTTGGAAGAACAATGACTTCCTATCACAAGTTCTTCATCTGCTGCTGTGAATGACACTCCTAACGTATTAGAGACATCTAATGATGTTTCCGGTTCTTCCGATGATACTGATTTTGTTGATTCGTCTTCAATACCATTGGATGAAGCTCAAGAAACAAGCGAACCAATTCTAGTTGAAGATGTGTCATCGACAGTCTCTTAAGACACAGCGGAGGAAAACATCACCAATCATGGTGATAATGTATATGTGCCTGCGAATCCTTCTTTATGGATTCACACGAATCATCCACAGGAACAGATAATTGGGAATGTGAACGACGGTGTTCGAACTAGACACCAATTGGCTAATGTATGTGAAGATGAGATTGATTGTAGTGTATCTTCTACAGATGATCCGATTTTGTGTCCTTATACGGATTTGCACTCAACGGGGATTCTAAACATTGCACAATACACTTGCTTTTTATCTTAGATAAAACCGACAAGTGTCACGATGGCACTCAAGGAACCATCTTGGGTTGAAGCTATGCATGAGGAGCTGCAGCAGTTCGTAAGACTGGGTTTACGGGATCTGATTGACAAACCCGATCGAGTCAAAAGAGCTATACCGACGAAATAGGTTTATAAGTGCAAGAAAGACGACTGAGGGGTAATCGTGAGAAACAAGGCACGATTGGTCGTATTGGGTTATAATCAACAGGAAGGCATTGACTACACTGAAGTGTACGCTCCAGTGGCATGACTGGAAGCGATACGCATATTTCTTGCCTACGCAGCCTACAAGAACTTTAAAGTTTATTAGATGGATGTTAAATCGCATTCTTGAACGAAAAGATTCATGAAGAAGTGTTCGTGAAGCAGCCTCCCGGCTTTGAGGATCTAGACTATCTAGAGCATGCTTATCGATTAAACAAAGCTCTTTATGGTTTACACCAGGCCCTGAGAGCCTGGTACAACACTTTGGCTGACCATCTGATTGATAATGGATTTAAGAGGGGAACTGTGGATTGTATATTATTCTACAAGAATGTTGGTGAAGATCTGCTCCTCGTCCAGATTTATGTGGACGATATTATCGGTTTGACAAAAGACAGCTTGTACAAAGATTTCGAGAAGACGATGCAAATCAAATTCGAGATGAGTTCGATGGGGTCTTCTTGGGATTGAAAGTTCACCAGTTTGATTTCTGGATCTTCATCCACCAGACCAAATATGTGAACGATGTCTTGATCCGATTCAAGATATCTGATGGCAAAATCCATTCGACACCTCTTGCAGTAGGTCACAATTTATCACCGGATGAATTGGAGGATACCGTTGATCCGACCCTATATCTGGCGACGATTGGTTCTCTTATGTATTTGACTGCATCACGTCCTGATATAATGTTTGCTGTTTGTTTGTGTACCAGGTACCAATCGAGTCCCCGAGTGACTCATCTGGCAGCAGTTAAGCGTATCTTACATTATCTGAGGGGAAATCCCGACATCGGGTTGTGGTACCACAAGGACGATAAGTTTGATCTCACGGCTTATACTAATTCTGACTATGGAGGATGCAAGATCAACTTCAAGTCAACAACAGCGGGTTGTCAGTTCTTAGGAAACCGTCTTGTTTCCTGGCAGTGTAAGTAGCAGACAATGGTCTCAACTTCTACAGCCGAAGCGGAGTATGTGGCGGCCTCGAGTTGCTGTTCACAGGTTCTCTGGATCCAGCAACATCTGCGGAATTACGGTTTGAAGTTTCTTACTACTCCCATTTACATTGATAATTCGGCCGCTATTTCTATCACCAAAAATCTAGTTCAATATTCTAAAACAAAACATATTGAAATCCGTTATCACTTTAAACGTGATTACTTTGAAAGAAACTTATTGATATTAAAAAAATACATACGGATTTTCAAAAGGCTGACTTTTATACCAAGGCATTTGATAAAACACGTTTTCAATACTTGCTGGGTATAAGCGGTTTAAAAAGATTAACTGATATTCAACAGCTCGGTTGAATCATTTTATTTTTGTTTTGTTTTTCGTTTTTAGGGGGAGAAAAATATAAAATCCAAAAATATTGTGGTTTTTAGTTTGTACAGAAACATTAAAAACTCCAAAAACATTCAAATATCGAAAAATACAAAACCATTGAAAAATGCTCCTCAAAATGAGTTCTCGAGCAAAAAGGGAAAATGATAGTACATTGGTCATTTTCTCTCAAGTCCAGTAAAAAGTAAGTAATAAAAGACTGTATGCTTAGTTGCATTGATGTATGGTAGGTCTTTTAACAAACAAGTAAGTTCAAGTAAGTGATATAAATCTAAATTGCCGAATAACTTAGATTATTAGTTCTAGAAAAGGTCTTGATAAGGATGGCAGAAATGTAATAATCCGGTAATACTCAAGCCTTCTAATCAATTTGAAAAACACTTTTAAAGGAAAAGCTTGTAGTTGTTGGTTAATGCTTCAATGATGTATGGTCTTATGGCCTTAAATCCTGTATTGATGGGATGCTTTAGGGTTCCTTACTTCATGGGGTCTTTATGCGGTTTTACATTTGGTATTCATTTCGATGAATATTAAAAAATGCTTGAAAAACCGAACCCGCAGTATAACTGCTTAAGTGTCTAAACTTGATCGCAAAATGTACTTTGTGTACAAAATGAATTACAGACTTGATCAAACCATGCTGTGAGTCATACACTGTCCCCTTGCTCGCGTCTTATTACCATTAAGAAACGGATCACAAGGGACACAATGTCTGGAAACCGACAGATGAAATCGTGCATACTCATCCATGGGGGGGTATTGCTTGATAAAGGGGGTATATCTTGTAGTGGGGATTACGGACTATGTTTGCTTAAAATCATTCATTTTTAATAAAATTGATTCTTAGGTTTAAGTCAAGTTGGAGAGATTTGGAGAAAATCAAATTAAGCTTGAATCAAGATTGGAGCTGATAATTTCTGATATTAGTGCCTAATTGAACCAACTAAACATATCACCGAACGTTCTGAAACACTTGTTCGAGGATTTAAGTGGACAACAATACCAATAATCGACTTAAGATCAGTCATAATAAAAATTGAAAATAAAACTGAGACGGAAGGAAAATTTGATCAATATGATTCCCTGCTCGAACTCATAAAAATATGTACTGCATTGATAGTTTAATTGTTTACTGCTTTACATTTCCTATTTTTGAAATATTTCCAAATTTAAAAAGATTTTTTTTCTTTCTTTCTGCTTTATTTTTGATTTACCGAGCTGGCGAATTATCCAAAAAAAATGAAAAGGTTTTACCCAAAAATTTTAAGTTAATTCATGCTTAATGTATTTACAACTAGTATCAGTTAGTTTTAATGTAAAAATCCATTTAAGTTAAACATTACCGATCTTTTATGGATCGGGTATTGTAAGGTATTTAAAGAAAAACCTTAATTGGTTTTCTAATTGATTATCCAATGAATTGGGATTTCCCTATTGGTCCAGGTCATTTCGGGGCAAGCGTTATGATGAAGAGGATGAGCTTCAAGAGAATGATTCGGAGTTCTTGCAGAATGAGCTTCAAGAGAATGATTCGGAGTTCTTGCAGAATGAGCTTCAAGAGAATGATTCGGAGTTCTTGCAGAGTGGAACGTGGAGTACCAGACACGAGATAGATCTTCCAAAGAACAAGGCCTTTTTCGAATAAGCCAATTCATTTGGGACCCTGCAGATCCACTCTTTTTCCTATTCAAAGCTCAGCCCTTTGTCTCTGTGTTTTCACATCGAGAATTATTTGCAGATGAAGAGATGTCAAAGGGGCTTCTTACTCCCCAAAAAAATCCTCCTACATCTCTATATAAACGCTGGTTTATCAAGAAGACGCAAGAAAAGCACTTCGAATTGTTGATTAATCGCCAGAGATGGCTTAGAACCAATCGTTCATTCATTTTTGAAAACCTAATTGGTTTTGAATGATTTTTTAAATCATTAATAAGAATTAATGAAAATTAATCTCATTTGTTAATGATAGTTGGTGATTCGTTAACTTTGGTTTAACAAATGTCAAGCCTTTTGTTATTTATACATAATGAATGATCTCATTCGTTATGAAAGACATTCGCTTCCGCTGGGTATAACGAATGGAAGACATTCGTGTAAACCGTTAACAAATGAAATATTAATATATCATTCTTTACGTTTTAACGAATGATACTCAGATTCATTTTATGTTTAATGAATATGGTGTGATAAAGTATCATTCGTTAATTTGATAACGAATGTAGATCTGATTCGTTATATAGTTAATGAATAAGATTTTTAATTTAACGAATGAGGACATTCGTGATTTCAAAATGTAACGAATCTCCTCGTTTCACGTGAAATTATTGAATTTTATAATCCCAAGGAAGATGAATGGGTTTTTCATTCATCTGCATACTTTTCTATTGAAATACAAACAAAACTTTGTCCAATTTTTCCTAGATCTACATACTAGATTTTCAGAACAATTGTTTAACACATTTGTATTCTACAGGTACTGACGAGTTCAATGATACCGGAATGATAATATATCGTTGGGATTTTAGGGTTTAATTGTTCAGTTTATCAATCGATATGAACTGCTCTTTAAACACACAAATGCTATTCGTTTTTAATGAAAGCAATGACTTTTAATCAATGATTAATGTATTAAACAAGTTTCCCATTATGTTCATCGAGTTTGATTGTGAAAGTTGCTAAGTATTCAATGGGTTTATTGACGATGTTCGTCGTCATTGACTTAATTGAGTTACAATTGATTGTATTTTGACTATTGATAGTCAAAAATTTTTAATTTAAAACAGATTTGCTATTCATTTAACGATGCAAGACCCCGAATCCCGGGAATCCTACAGTTGGTAATCATACCAAAAATTCAGAAAAAATTTTTCACTTTATTTCGAAACCAGTCCAGAGTATAAAATCAGCGGAAATCATAAGTGTTAAAAACAAATTCCCAAAAACAGGGAAGTATGCCCAAAACCAATTTAAATGCATTTAATAATAATTAAAAGTACACATTCTTCATTATTAGTTTCCCCGACTAGATATGCCTTCAACCGACCAAGTAGTCTCGAGCACGTCCAAGCAGTAAGCATTCTCCTCTTAACCTGAAAATCAATCTAACATACACACAAAGTCAGCTTGAGCTGAGTGAGTTCAAGTTTTATAAATAACATCCATGAATCAGATTTATTTAATAAATATAAAAAGATTTGGAGAAAATCATAAGTAATTAGATAAATACTTTTCTCTTGGTCAAACACGCAACACGGGCCTCCTCACCCCGGGTCTTTCCCGAGTAATATATTTGACCCGGCCACGGTTTAACAAAAAAACAACAAAATCATGTAACACGAGCCTCCTCACCCCCGGGTCATCCCCAAGTAATATATTTGACTCGGTCACAGTTTCATAATACAAAAATCACGCAACACGAGCCTCCTCACCCCGGGTCTTCCCCAAGTAATATATTTTACTCGGTCACGTTTTAACAAAACAAAATCACGCAACACGAGCCTCCTCACCCCGGGTCTTCCCCAAGTAATATATTTGACTCGGTCACGGTTTAACAAACCTAAACACGTGATACGGGCCTCCTCACCCCGAGTCTTCCCTAAGTAATATATTTGACCTGACCACGTTTTAGCAGAATGGAGGGCCTCCTCACCCCGGGTCTTCCCCAAGTAATATATTTGACCCGCCGGGACATAAACATGCAACACGGGCCTCCTCACCCTGGGTCTTCCCCAGGTAATATATTTGACCTGGTCACAGTTTACCAACACATAAACATTTATATACACACTTACAAACATCTACTTCAAATATTCAACCAAACAATATCATGATATACAATCCATACATATTGGATAATTTAGGAATTTAATACTAGGCCTAATAGCAACCTCGAGCCTAGACCACAAGTAATATGTATAACCTTAAGGAATATACGACCACAACGAGTTTAAAATATCCTAAGGCATAGAATATAATTCAAACATAGATTCATAAATGCACAAACACGAATAAGGCCATGTAATACCATCCGAATAGTTTAAACGAGTAAAATCGGCTAAAATTGTAATAGGGTGTGTATGCTAGCCCAAAATGTAAAAAGGTAAAAAGGGGCATCATGAAATCACCTGACACGAGGCACACAATCACAACGAGCTAGAGAACCCTTAAGTATTCCCACAACTCAAATACCTATCGGATTATGAACAATAATTACTAACGGTACCGAATCGACTCGTTTATCCTAAGAGGCGTTCTAACATGGCTTGATCTACCTAACGCCCCGACCTCGCCAAATTCATTTGCAACAGCCCCCCGGGGCCTTATATTTACCAAAACCTCCCTTAGCTAATCCCGGTGGCAAAGGATTCCCAAAATACCCCTGGGAGTTGCTAGTTGAACGAATACGCGCGTTTATAAGTTGTTTATGCTCTTAACAACTAACTCAGCCCTGTGTAGACCAAATTTAATAAAATACAGCTAACAAGTCCACATGATACTGCAAGTTGGATGGGCCGGTAACTCGCAAACACAACGCAACAACTACCAAATAAACGCGAATTTGCATTGTACCGACCCGTTTGAGCAACCGAAAACCAATTCAGCCCCATTAACATAAAAATATAGTTTTTCATAGGCCGTAAATCATACCAAGGCTACAACATCCGAATTGGTAGTTAATTCCCTCAAACAACGCACTAGACGCAACATTTTAAAATCTAGACAACCGAAATCCTAGTTTTCAATCTATCGACAGTTGATCAATCAAATGAGCTTCATAGCTCACGATACTAAAGTATAACACATATGACATATCTTGGAAGACGACGGAGCAAAACTTCACTTTAAACAGCCCTGAAAAGAACACAACTGGACAGCCATCGGTTAAGCCTAAAACGAACATATCGATCAATAACGAGTATAACATGCAGATTTTAGCATGCAAAGATGTATTTTATTCCATAGAAAAACCATAGAATTAAATTATGAAATGTTTACCAGAGTCGCATAAATGTCTTAGGTTTATAAAAATATTTTTATTATATTTGTCTAGTGGACATAAAAATCATAAAAATTCCTCCAACACAGAAGGGTACGTGCAGCTATTTCAGTGCGCAGCAAAAATGTATTATTTGTTTAAAAATCATTACCAAAGAAAATTAAACGATTCCAATTGGGTTGTAATCTTAACTCAAAATATGAACTTTTAGAAGTGGAATTAACCAATTTGGACTTGTCAAAAAAGAGTTATGATGTCGGGAACACAGACCAAAATCCGTCACCCCGCATCAGCTTTGACACACGTTTTTGTAAAATCATAAAAACTATTCAAATCTCGTCCAAAAATTACAAATTATATCTTTCTGGAAACTAGTCCAAATTAGAACATCATGGAAACAAGAATCGATCAAAAACAATAAATTTTCATCGAGTTACATAACGAACAATAAACGAGTATGAATCTGTCAGAAACTGTTATAATCAAAACTCAACCCTAACATGTTCAACAAAGGGTTTAATGGTGAAAAAGAAGAAAATAGAGGTGTGGTGGCTACTCTAACCTGCTGATCGGACCAGGAGGTAGGGGAAGACATAGTTAGGGTTTATTATTATAAAATGTTACAATTAGGCCCTCAAACTTTAAAAATATGATGTTTTGAACCAAAATTTGAGTAGCATGACTTTTGAGAATGACCAGGAGGTCCCTCCAGTTATAATATTAACCCACGAATATAGTGAAAACTCCACGAACGTTTCCTGCCGTTAAACGAAAAATGTCGGGTGTTACATACTAAACTAGCCTTCAAATTACATGAGGTGATGTCTTGAGCAAATTGACGGATAAATGGACTTTTAAAAGGTACAGCAAGGCTCCTAAATTAGAAAGATGAAACCCCGCCCTTTTAAACAACTTTCACAAATGATCAAACCGATTAACGAAATTTCCGGATGTTACAAACGAATGATCAGCAGATTCGTTATTTCTTTCACAAATGATCAAATCATTCGCTGAGATAACGAATGAGGTTACAAGAATTATTAAGGAATAAGACTTGATTCATTAAATGTGACAACGAATAAGACTGATTCGTTAGGTATTAACGAATGTGATAGATTCGTTAGAGTATTCTCATACGAATGTGTTCATTCGTATAGTTTGTTATAACGAATGAGATGCTCATTCGTTAAACAGTAGAATATTTTAAATATTTTACTAATATTTTATTCTTGATCCAGTTCTTGGCTGACGAGATCATTCAGAATCTAGTTCTTGAGCAACAACAAGATGTTAATCCAGAACAACAACCAGAGGTTCAAGCTCCATAACAAGATGCTGAACCCGAACAAGCTCCAGTGCTATTGTCGTGGGATAAAAACCACAACATCTATGCCTTTTTACACGATGGTTTTGAAGATTCACCAATTTTCGGAGGGATGATTAATTTCTTACTATGTTATAGGTTCTACAAGGTTATATCGACACAGAATTTGGTTTACCAAAGTATCATACGTGCTTTTTGGAATATAGCTCGTTTTAATGAAGCCAAGAATCAGATAGAAGCTATCATTTAGAAGAAACGTGTGATGATTGATGTGGGAGTTATTAGGGATGTGTTGGGGTTTGTTGATACTGTGGATGATCGTTGTGAGTTTGATAAGAGTTTGATTCGTGGATTGTTCGGTAGGAATAAATACAAGGGGGATTTGGATAGATCTATGTACAACAAGGCGAACATGTGCGAACAGTACAAGTATTTGATGCATGTGCTGATACATTGCCTTGGTGGTAGGAAGGGTGGATATGATGAATGCAGGGTGATGCTGCAATCTGCTTTCGTTGCTCTTGTGCTCAACAAACCGTTCGATTTCTCTGAACTGGTTTTTTATCACTTGAAGGAGAATATTACGAGCTGACGCAAGTTCTTAATGTATCCAAGATTTCTACAGTTGATGATTAATGATCTAGAGCCCAATTTATTTAAAGATGCAGCTAATCTTGGTGATCTGATGAAGCTGGAGCATATGATTGCTGAGACGATGAGGCGGTTACGTTCTAACCGTGGTCAAAGTATTCAAGATCGGCCTAGGTATAAGTGTTTGATTGGCCATCTAGCCAATATTGATTATGAAGCACCATCTGATGATCGTTGGGCTCATGATATTTCGGATTCTGAGCGTGAGGGTGGTGATGGTTGTGATGATGGTGGTGATGGTGATCAAGGGCCGAGCGCTGAGTTAACATATACACAAAAGCGCAAACTTAAAGGTAAAGAGCCGATGATGGATAAGGGGGGAGAAACCTAAGAAGCAACGTGTCAGACATGGTTCGGGTATTGAGATACCAAGCCAACCGTTTGAGAGACCGACTACACCTGTATCTATTCCAGTTTCTATTCCTACTTCTCCTACTCCACAGATGATTCCGAGATCTCCAGTTCCTGTTGTTACTCAATCTCCGACTCCAGTTCATATGTTAGTTTCTCCAGTACCTCCGACCATGACTTTGACGACTACATCTATGTCGGATCCGTACTTTGGAGATTTCTTGCAGACTGTATTGGCACACATGTCTAGTCCTCAACATACTACACCAGTACTCAAGTCACTCCGACTTTGTTGCCAAGACCTAAGCATTCATTTATGACATTTAATCGTCCTCAGGGTCCTATGCAAGTTATTCATCCACACTTTTATGAGTTGTCTCCTAATTCCCAGTGGTTTAATTTTCTGAATCTTGTTCATATGCAACAAACCTAGATTTAGTCAGATCGTTTGTTTCAAGAACAAATGAGGGCAGAGCAGCGGAATATGTTTCGACATATTCAGTTCATTCGAAGAGAAAACAGGGAACTAAAAGCCCTAGTTGCTACTCAGGGGGAGAGGTTAGACAAGCAAGATGAGATCATCCTCTAACTTACGTGCAAAGATGATGAGTTGAAAAAGTTGAGGAATGATGAATATGATCAGAATGAAGGGGGCGTTGACCAGCAACCGGGCGGTAGTTCTACGCTGTCGGCAGGAAATCAGACTGGTGGAACGAGTACTGGTGGTGGTAGTGAGGGAATTAATTTGCAGATTGTGTCGTACAAGGACTATACTCGAGCTACACCGATTGATGTTATACCAAAAAATAAGATTTTGTTTGTGGGTATGGATGGGATTGTTTATAGGATGGTAAATGCTGATGAGATCGAAGAGGGTGAGTTTGTAGATCATTCGCTGACTAAAGAACAAATTGCCCTGCTGCTGGATCTGAATGATAACGAGGTTGAGGAATTAGGGAAGTCAGTAGAGGTTGGTATTGATTTTGAGGAAAGTACAAATCCAGGCATTCCGCGTGGGAATGTGCCTGGGTATGAAGAGGTGGAAGTGGAAGACGTGACAGCTGAGGAGTATCCTGATCTTTATACCGACAACAACAATGATTCAGGTATCCCATTCTTTACTACAGAACATTTTAAGGCAGCAGAACAGCGTTTACGTGAAGAACGGGTAAGGTGGAATAAAGAAGCAAAAACCAGTCACTTATCTACAAAGGAGAAAAAAAGAAAACGTGCTTTGGATGGTATGTTTGGGCAGGATGTGAAATGTATGAATAAGATGATAGAGACCTTCCGATATCACGAACAGGAGGAAGTCAGATTAGCAAAGGTCCGAGCATCTGCCTACCAGATGAAGAAGTACAAAAGTGCTAAACACGTGAGAGGTGACTTGGTTGCTTGGCAGTTTGATGCAGAACTTAAGGTATATATCGTTAAGTGGGAACATAGTATTTATTATTTCAAGCGTCCACACGATATTTTATCTATGCGGAGATGGGATGTGAGAACACTAGCCAACCGATCGTTTGTTAATCGAGGAAAGGATCAGTGGGCTGAGTGGTTCTATGATCATCTACAACATGAGACCAGATTTGATTTCAAATTCTTCAAGCCGCAAGTGCCGACACACAAATACATCGATGAGATCGATCCTCGCATTGGCTGGAGAAAAATGGTTTTGCAGGTTAAGCCGCCGAAGACTATGAATAGGACACTGATGAAGATCTTCCCTCAGAGTTTGTTCACCACGTTCAATAGATGGTATTATGACAGCAGGACGGGTGAAGCGGTAATAGTATTGGGCACTGGATCTAACACTAGTGTGATACGTGTGATCGATCTGATGTGGCTCGTTAACTTATCAAAGTCTGATAACGACGCGTTATTTCAGAATCATATCCGATTTGCTAACGTAAATGATTATGATCTTGTGATGTAGTTTCAGCGAGTTGTTCGAGTCTGTTATGCATTCAAGATACATAGTTGTACTGACTGGAAGATGAAGATGTTCCAGAGATAAAGTATACAGAGCTCAAGATGAGGGAGAGTTTGTTGATACACGACTTGGCCGTCTCGGTCTTTATTATAGTATTATTATATTATTTGATAATGTAAGGGGTATTTTGGTAAATATCCCCATTCTCTCTAATGTAAAGCTATTCGTTACCCCAAAACGAATAAGCTACATTCATTATGTTTGTAAGCCACATTCGTTAACCCTGTTTAACGAACATGACAACGAATGAAGGGCATTCGTTAGTGTTTAATGTAAAACAAATGAAGCTGTTCATTCATTAGTATTAATGTAATGAACGACGCATTCGTTAAGGGTTAAGTTAACGAACGTGTCATCGTTTATATATATATATATATGTAACATTATCATTAAGGTAATCAGTTCTATTTTTATCAAGCATTTTGCCTCGTTACTCTGTCAAAATCCTCTCAGAAACACACACAAACACACAATAATCGTATTCCATCTTAATCGTATCACATACACAATGATGAACACGATGTCATCATCGATCTAGATCCTTTCGAGCTCTCACAGATTTGGTATAATATGATCACATATGAAATTTGGGGTCATTTGGAAAATCATAACTATGTTTTGTGGATTCGCATTTATTCGTATTTTTACAGTCGTTTTTCGTTCGAAAAAGTAATTTGGCAAGGTTGTTAAATTCTGGAAATCTTACAAGTTGTTTTTGGAGGTATTTGGATCACTCAGGAATTTTGTTGGATTTTTTCGGAAACAGTTTGGTATAAACGGATGATTTTCGGGCTAAATATAGCATCTAAAATGAATTTTTATGAATTAGTAAATCAGTAAATAATTCCAGATATACTTTTATAAAAATATACATATTTTAATTGATAAGTGTCTAAATTTTCATAATTTAATGATAAGCGGATCATTAATTGTGCTAATTTGAACATTAAACAAATTCAATGTGATAAGAAAGATTATTTCAGGTTATTTAAGTAAAAACGAACCTTTTGTAAGAAATCAAGACAATTTGGATAAATTTGCGATTAACGAACCTGTTAGAATATCATAACATCAAGAGTGATAAGAAAGATTATTTCAGGTTACTTAAGTAAAAACAAACCTTTTGTGAGAAATCTAGACAATTTGGAAAAATTGTGCGCGTCTTTCTCCAAACCAAACTGAATAAACGGATATGAGCCCTGTAGCGAATCCAGACCCCTAAATTGTGATCTTTCTTTATAACTTAATCATTTTATCAACTAACACGTTTATCCAAGTTTACATACTCATACCTGTTTTCAAACGCATAAACGATCAACTTGGCTCAGCTAGTGAAATGGGAAACTGAGCCAAGTTAGGTTTTAAATATTAGACATTAAACAACATCACAATCTAAGCCTATTGACACTTTCTGGACGTGACAGCTATGCCGACTAGCCATACAGCCTAGTTTAGTATGAAAATTATAATAATATTAAAATATTAATATTATTATAATATTGATTATAGGGACTAAGTGATAACGAAGGAAACGAACCCCGAGCTAACATTGTACTGAGTACCTACTAAACAGTGAGTTTCATGACCCCTCTTTTCAAACTGTTTATGAACTTTTGGGGTGAAAAACATGTTTATATATGTTATCTATCTAAAAACGGTATAGGATATAAATTATCTAAACGTTCATATACGAAAAGTCCCTACAAACATAATGATTGACTACGTGCTAATGAAAGGTGAATAGTATTGTTGATTGTTAAATTAAACGGAGATACTACGAATGCCAAAACATAATGGAATTACACGTGACAACATCTTTATACAAACACGTTGTGTAATGTTAAACATAATGAATTAGGGAAATAACGTGGTCTGTAATGGCCATGAGTATAACGTGGTCTGTGATAGCCATGGGGATAATGTGGTCTGTAATGGCCATGGGGATAACGTGGTCTGTGAAGGCCATGGGGATAACGTGGTCTGTAATGACAATGTGGATCACGTGGTCTATGAAGGCCATGGGGATAAAGTGTTCTGTGACGGCCATGAGAACAACGTGGGCAGCGGAGGCCACGAGTTTATTGTGGGCTTAAAGGCGGCCACAATTGTAATAAACTTAAGTTGAGTATGGCCTATGAGCCAAGTTCTGCTGCAACTAAACAAACTAACTTGATTATTACATGAATACCATGAAAATACTGTGATTGTATATATTATGGGCGGAAGGGGGGCCATAGTGATTGATGATACGTGGGAAATATAATATATGTATGTATGTGTATATATATATATATATATCTGTGTGTGTGTGTAATGATTGATTCTGTGGGAACCATTGTGGGCGGAAGGGGCGCCACGGTGGATGATTTTATGTGAAAGCTTTATGGGCGGAAGGGGAGCCACAGTGGTTGACTTTACGTGGAAAAATGGAGGCACGTAGTACGAACGAACATTCACGATTTTATCGTAGTTTCAAGCTTATATCATAAACATACACATACATATTTACATACAAACATACAGATGCACATATATACAAACGTAAATTGATTTTTGCATACGCGACTACATACAAACTATGACTGTGTGGTACGCAAAACTGATTTCATTAAAACTTATGAAACTCACCAACTATTTGTAGTTGACCTGTTTTTAACACGCTTTTTAGGTATTCAGAAAAGTGAATTAGATTGATTGTGTGCTACGTGTTTGTATTGCGATCGAGGCTGTGTAAACTAATACAAGTATGAAGTGAAGTAGTTAACAGACTAGTTTTGATTGTATCACCTAGTTTGTAAAATATATTAGAACAATGTAATATATTGTAAATTAGTTAGTAATGTTTTTTTATGAACAATGTGTTTAATACCAGTTGTGTCTGTTACATTACCGTTTTACGCTTCCGCCAATCGCTTAACGGGGTGTGACATGTACTTACTCGATAAAGCACTTTACGGACTTCACCGGGCTCGAGAGCCTGGTATGAGACATTTTCCCAGCGTCTGTTGAACAATAGCTTTGTCCGAGGAACTGTTGACTGTACACTGTTCACTAGACAAGTGGACGGCCATCTACTGATCGTGCAAATATACGTGGATGATTCATATTTGGGTCAACAAATGATGCTCTGTGCAAGAAGTTTGAAAATGTGATGAAACATAAATTTGAGATGAGTACAATGTGGGAAATGAAGTTTTTCCTGGGGCTTCAGGAGGAGCAGTTACCTGACAGTATCTTCATGTATGCTACATGTTTTTGTGGCCGATATCAGTCCAATCCGAAGGATTCACATCTCATGATTGTCAAACGCATTCTACGTTATCTGAAGGGATGTCCGGGGGTCGGTCTCTAGTATCCGCGTGACGATGAGTTCGTGCTGAGGTCATACTCAGATTCGGATTATGGGAGCTGCAAGCTTAACACCAAATCTACAACTGCTAGATGTCAATTCTTTGGCAAGAGGTTAGTCACGTGGCAATGCAAGAAACAAACCATTGTGTTGTTGTCTACATGTGAAGCTGAGTACGTAGATGCTTCCAATTGCTGTTCTCAGGTTCTCTGGATTCAACAAAAAATGCGGGACTATGATTTGAATTTTCTGAATACACATATTTTTCTAGATAATTCTGCAGCTATATATATCATTAAGAATCCGGTAAATCACTCTAAAACAAAGCATATTGAAATACGGTATTACTTCATTCATGATTTCTACGAAAAGAAGTTGATATCTGTTGATAAAATTCTGTAACGCCCGTTAATTTCCGACAAAAGGTTTAATCTTGTAGTGTTATGTACACCTTTCGGGCTTGACCCGGTATTCTTCCGGGAGCTCCTTGCAAACCTCGTAAACGTTCTCACTTAACTTTCCACCCAAGTTGCTACATACTTCAATTTGGAGGGACTTGGATGTAACTATTTTTATTATATCATAAAACAAAAGAAAACCTAACCCTAAACCTATTTGCAGCCGATCGGACCTAGACCCCCCCCCCCTTGCTCGTTTTTCTTCTGCCATCCAAGTTTCAGCCATGAAAACTTCAATTCAAGGTCGGTTTTATGATTTCCCATGTCTTTTACACCTTAATTGATCATATTAACGCGCTTATTGGTTGTTAAGATTGAGTTTTGATGATAACAGCTTGCTGACAGATTCGTATACGTTTATTGTAGGGTCTGTAACGCGATGTTAATCCACTGTTTTTGATCAATTCTTAATTCCATGATGTTCTACTTTGAGTCTAGTATCCAGAAAGGTATAATACGTAATTTTTGGACTAGATTTGAATGATTTTTATGATTTTATAAAATCGAGTGTCAAAGCTGATGCGGGATGTCAGATTCTAGTCTGTCTTCCCGACATCATAACTCTTTTTCAACAAGTCCAAATTAGTTGGTTCCACTTCTGGAACTTAATATTTTGAGTTAAGAATCAAACTCAATTGGAATAGTTTAATTTGGTTTGGTAATGAATTTTATAAAAATAAATCCATTTTGTTGCGCGCTGAAATAGCTGCACATACCTTTTTGTGTTGGAGGAATTTTTATGATTTTTGTGTCCACTAGAAAAATATAATAAAAATATTTTTATAAACTTAAGATATTTACGCAACTGTGGTAAAAATTTAATAATTTAATTCCATGGTTTTCCTATGTAATAAAATACATCTTTGCTTGCTAAAATCTGCATGTTATATTCGTTATTGATCGATAAGTTCGTTTTAGGCTTAACCGGTGGCTGCCCTTTCTGGCATCTTTCGGGGCTGTTATAACTGAAGTTCGTGCTCCGTCAACTTCCTAGGTATGTCACTTACAACATAATAAAATTTCATGGCCAATGGAGGTGTTTAGGTCAGTCAATCGATTTTAGTTCGAAAACTAGGGTTTATCGGGTGTAGAATTGTAAATTGTTGAGTTTGATGCGTTAATCGGATGGATGACCAACCGAATCAGTTTGCATGGCCCTAGGGGAGTCTAAGGGCTGTGGGAAAATTATATTTTTGATACTCGGGGCTGTTTTGGTTGGTGATTGGTCAATCGAGTCGGCGGTGCGCGAATTTTCGTTTAAATGTTAAATTGAAAGATGTAAAAAGGAACCGTCAACCCTATCAACTCGAGTGACATAATTATGATGTAAGAAAAGGTTAAGATGGGAATTTAGTCCATTTGGGGCTGATTCGTTTGACAATTGGTTTTAAGATTTATTACGCGCGTATTCGACTCGATTTGATTACCGGCGGGGGATTTGTGCATCATGGTTAGCCCCAGCCATAATCGTAGGGTGGATTTGGTTAGTTGAAGGGTTTTAGGGGCTGAGGTAAAGTATTGGGCCTTGGGCCAAAGTATTGGGCCTTGGGCCAAGTTGTTGGGCCTTGGGCCAAGTGTTGGGCCTTGGGCCAAAGTGTTAGGCTTGAGCGGCCCATTAGGCAAGTGTGTTCTTGCGGTCTAGTTTAGTAACGCGTTGTGTATAATTTACAGGCCCTTGCTTGTGATTGTGCACTTAGGGATTTCCTAGCTCGTTGCAGGTGTTCGATTGATTTCAGGTGAGTTCATGATGCCCCCTTTTTAACTCTTTTAAGTTTTGGGCTAGCATGCACACCGAAATCCAATTTTATACGATTTTACCCGTTACAACTATTTGAATGGTACTACATGGTCTCATTCGTGATTGTGCATTTTGAAAGTTATATTTGAATTATTTTATATGCTTTAGGATATTTTAGACTTGTTTATGGTCTTGTATCCTTTAAGGTTACGTACATTATTAATGGTCTAGACTCAAGGATGTTAGTAGACTTGGTAGTAATTGAATATGAGTAGACCTATTTACTTACTTCCCGTATGGGATGATATATATATATAGATATATATATGTATGTATGTATGGAGGTATGTATGTATGTATGGGTATGTGTTACCTTATAGCCTACGGTTGTGTGATGATATTTAGTTCCTCGTGACTAAGAATGATGTGAGTAGGCTTATTGATGTGTGTGTGCATGGTGATTCACGGCCGGGTCAAATATATTACTCGGGTTGTACCCGTGGTGGAGAGGCCCGTGTGACGTGATCATCATTTTGGCGGGTCAAATATATTACTCGGGTTTTAAAATCCCGTGGTGAAGAGGCCCGTTGGATGTTGAGCCGCTATCGGGTCAAATATTTTACTCGGGTTGTGCCCGTGGTGGAGAGGCCCGTATCACGTGCTTGGATGTGTTAGCCGAGGCCGGGTCAAATATAATACTCGGGTTGTACCCATGGTGGAGAGGCTCGTATCTCGTGCTTGGATGTGTAAGCTGTGACCGAGTCAAATATATTACTCGGGTTTGACCCGTGGTGGAGAGGCTCGTGTCACATGCTTAGGTCTTACCGCATCCGGGTCAAATATTTTACTCGAGTCTTGACTCGTGGTGGAGAGGCCAGTGTACGTGTGTTCGACGATGAATTTATTACTTGGTGAATTATATTATTTATTTTATTTATCCTCTCTATTGTTTATAACTATAAATTTGAAAATAAGTATGAATTATTGTTTATGAAAACTTGAACTCACTTAGCTCAAGCTGACTTTGTGTGTATGTTAGATTGACTTTCAGGTTAAGAAGTGGATGCTACCTCTTGGACGTGCTGGAGACTACTCGGAAGGTTGAAGGCATTTCTGGTCGAGGATTTCAAATAAAACAGATATTTTATTTATATTTGATTTTTGGACACTTGTACCCGTATTTGGGATTTTTAAATACTTACATTTTTTCCGCTGTTATTTACTTTGAACTTGCTTTAAATAAAAAGAATTGTTTGGTTTTAAATTTTTATGAATTTTTGGATATGATGACCAACTGTAGGATTCCCGGGTTTCAGGGTCTTACAAATTCACACCGATAAACAAATGGCTGATCTTTTACCAAAGCTTTCGATAAAAATCATTTTACATATTTACTAAAGCTTAGCGGTATAAAAGAATTGGGTGGTGGGAATAAGAGTGATACTGAGATAATGGATTCGGATCTCCTGTGAATTCATTCATCAGAGTCAATTTTGGTTTTGTGTATAAAAATTTTTCAAATAGTTTTTGATCTTAGGGGGAGAAATTTTTCAGTAAAACCAAAAACATTCAAATACCTAAAAAATTCTAAAACATTAAAAATACTAAAGAGTCAAAAATATTCAAAAAATGTTTGCTCATTAGAAAATGAGTTTTTGAAGCAAAAAGGGAAGATGATAGTATATTGATCACCTGGTCCCAAGTCCGGTAAAAAGAAAGCAAAAAGGCTGAGTGCTTAATTGCATCAGTGCATTGATAGGCCTTTAAACAAACAAGTATGAAAAAGTATATGACATAAACATAAATACAGCCCAATCTATTGGGGTGACATCTTAAAGCTTGATTAACATCTGTTTTTAGAAAAGAAAAGTTCAAAGATTGTTGTGTGTGCATGCTTTCATTTTGTAAAGAAATTCAACTTATTTTTCTTTTTATTTTATAAAGAAATTCAACTTGATTTTGCTTTATTTTTGTTCAAATCTTGGATCCTCTCCTTCACGATAAGACTGTCAGACCTGAGGGTTAAGATTTGAATATTCTGCTTTATTTTCTTGGTGTTTTGTACAAGCCTTGGATCTCCTTTACGTATATTATAAGCACAAGCGTGCGAAAGTCATGTATCGAACTGGAGGTTAAGGCCTGTACAACTTCAACTTATTTTATCTTTTCATTTTGTTAAAATAGAACCTTATCTGCATGTAGTAATACCGACCATAAGGGAAAATTTTAGCGTTCTGAGTTGTTTTACTTTGTTATTTTTGTATGAATCACGGCCAATCGAGTTTAAAGAATCAAAACACAATATACTTGTGAAGTCTCACAGTATAAGATACACAAATTGGGTCTGAAAGGTGGAGTCCACATAAGATTCGTGCTTACTTGAACGTAATTAAAATCATATCATAGAAATTTCAGAATCATTTGTTGGAAGGTTTAGGTGAACAACAATACCAATGACTGACTTACGCCAGTCATAATAAAGCTAAAAATAAAACTATGACAGAAGGGTAATGTGGTCAATATGATTCCTGCTTAAACTCACAAAAATATGTAAATGTTTACATGTTTGTAAATAGCTTGAAGTTCATTTGTTCATTGTCTTTATTACTTTAAAACCAAAAGATTTTGTTTTTCTGATTTAGTTTCGACTCTTGATGTTTGGGTGAACTATCTCTTTGGTAATGAGTTTTTCATAAATGATAAACTGAGCTGAGTTTTGAAATCATTTCAAAAAATCAAAATGTTTAACTGTTATATTTAAGGTCATTAATTTTGACTTGATTTACTGAATCTTTTCAAAATTAAGCTTTTTAAGTTATTATTTTGCTTGTTCATGGACATTAATTTGTACTTGTATAAACACACAGGTGTGAATTAGAAAATTAATCAAAATTTAGATTGTACACTTATGAAGTGCATAAGTTTTTCAACTTAGTGGCGCATAAGTTATACGCCGTATAAGTTTTGAAACTTATGCGCCGCATATCTTTGTGTATATATAGACATACACAGTACATAAGTACATTAACTTATGCTTGGAACTAAAAATTTTTGTTTGGATCACTTAACATTCATTCCTCAATAGCAAGCTGTTATTTTGCTCGTGTATACTTGTTTTGGTGATCTACACACCAACTCAGGTTTGAAAGGTACATACTCTTGGTGTTTGAAAGAGATTTGAGCAATGAAAAGTAACCCGTTAGGTTTAAGGATTAATTAGAGATTAAAATAAAGGGTTTTTGAGGAAAAATGACGAACTTTGTCGAGTACATCCAAGATAAACAACATTAGACCATTTAATCGATCTTTGATATGTAAATTGATTTCATATCTGAAATATTATTAAACCGATGTTATATCCACTAAATTGACCAGTTGAAACCATGTCTAAATCAAAATTGAAATCATATAAGTAATAATCGGCCTGGATATGTAGTGTGTATATGATTGGTTTGAATAGATTAAGGCAAAAGCATCAAATTGTCGTTTTGGTCAAATATTATACATATACGACGCCTATGTTAAATATTATGCGGCGCATAAGTTTTGAACATATGTAGCGTATAAGTATTTGACTTATAAGGTGTATAAGTTTTACAACTTATACGGCATATAAGATATTTGAATTATATGCCAGTCCAACTTATGCGGTATAAAACATACATGCTGGATCATACTTATACGTTATGGATACATACACGCCAAGTACTTATACGTTAAAAACAAAAGTTACACGTCTGAACAAACATTTACGCCAAGACAAATCTTATACGATGGACTTATGCAGCCAAAAAAGATAATAAAAAAAAAAGATCAAAGTGTACTGACATGTTGTCAAACCCACACTAGCAAATGCGGAAGCGTAAAACGGGAATGTAGCAGACACCTCTGTTATCAACCACATTGTTTATAAAGAAGCATTACAAACTAATTTAAAATATGCTACATTATTCTATCTTCGATTACAAGCTAAGTGGTACAATCACAACCAGTCTGCTATACTATCTACTTCTTACTAATACACTTGCATCAATTTACCCAGCATTGATCGCAAGTCCAGCACGTAGTAGATTGGCTTTCTAATCCAAATTCAATACACCTGAAAAGCACGTTAAAACGGGTCAACTACAAGAGTTGGTGAGTTTCACGAGTTTCAAGAAATCAGTTATGCCTAATCAGAAGTCATAGTTTGTATATACGCATGCAAATATGTATGTATGTAAGTACGTTTGCCAGTACGTTTGTTTGTATATTTATGATGTAATTATGCTAAGCTACAGTGAAGCCTTGACTATTGGTTCGTGTTTCATGCCTCCATTTCCCACGCGCAATCAACCATTGTGGCCCCCCTTCCGCCCACAACATGCCTCGAGTAGCTATGTCTAACACTACATAGTGTGTTTGTATAATTATGGTTGTGTGCAAACGGTGTTATGTCTCAGCAAACCGTGCCGGCTCCGTTTGGGTTTGTCAAACCAATAGTACTATTCAAAAGCCACCGGCTCGAAGTTAATCACTGTGTTCGTGGGGACTTTCGTGTGTTAGTATTAGATAATTCACATCATCAAACAATTCCAAGTATATAGATATGTATCAGCATCCTTTTCACTCCAAAAGTTCACAAAAATAGTTTAAAAGTGGGGTCATGAAACTCAAGGTCTAGTCGGTATTTAACACGATATCAGATAGCGATTTGTTCTGCTTGCTAGCACTCAATCCTATAATCAATATTATAATAATATTAATAATTTAATATTATTATAATCTTCATACTAAACTAGGTTGCATATCTAGTCTGGGTGTGGCTGTCACACCTAGAACATATCAATAGGCTCAAATTGTGACGTTGTTCAATGCCAAATGTTTAAAACCGAACTTGGCTAGGTTTCCCCATTTCACATGCGAGGCCAAGTTGATCGTTTACGCGTTTAGAAAACAGTATGACCATATAACTCGGGTAAACATGTTGGTTGATAAAATGATTAAATTTATAAAGAGAAATCATAGATTAGATGCCTGGATTCGCTACGGGGCTCATTTCCGTTTATTCAATCTAGTATGGAGAAAGACGCGCACAATCCATCCGATTTGTCCGGGTTTCTCACCAAGAGTTTGGTTTTACTCAATTAACCCGAAAATATGCTTTTTGATCACTCTTGATGTTATGATATTCCAACAGATTCGTTAATCACAAACCTGTCGACTTTTATCAAAATATATTTGTTTAGCTTTCAAATTAGCACAATTAATTATTCGTTTATCATTAAATTATAAAAATTTATATACTTACCAAGTAAAATGTGCAGATTTTTATAAAAAATTTTCTAGAATTATTTACTGATTTATTAATTTATAAAAATTCATTTTATATGTTATATTTAACCCGTAAATCATCCGTTTATACCAAACGATTTCTAAAATAAGTCCCAAAACAGCCAGTAAAATTCCCAGAACCTAAAAATCTTGTCAAGTTACCTTTTTAAGCCAAAAGCGATAATAAAAACTTGAATACACGCGAGTCCATAAAACATAGACAAGGTTTTCCAAATGACCCCAAATTTGATATGTGATCATAATATACCGTACCTGAGTTCTCCACAAAATTTCATAATTTTTCAAGCATTTTAAGTATTTTTCCCAAATAAACATCCCTCAGCGGTAATAAGTTCGTCAAATATTTTCGGATGGTTGAAAAATTACCAAATTTGGACTAGTATTCTTTCATATGGTACCTGATGTCCCTACAAAATTTCCCAAGCTAAAAACAAGGACGTCACAACCTAATCCTAAACAGCCCCTAAACCAGTGTTTCAGCATTACCATTGCGGTTTTCGCTCGTTTCAACTCTTTTCCTCAAATTTCCAGGTTCTTTTCTTCTAAGTAATGTAACTACAGGTTCTATATCACAAAATTAAGCATATATCATCAAAAGATCAGCCTTGAAACTTAGGGTTTCGGTTAGGGCTTTAAACCAAACTTTTTATCCGTAAAACCACGATTTAAACCCCTTAATCCGTGTTTATGGCAAAAAATACTTACCAATTCAGGTTTCTAACCATGTGTGACATCAAAATATATTATTGGACCTTTTTCAGGGTTTTTGCATGGTTAGCAGTAGTTTTTGGTAATCAAACTATGCTTTTATGTATAAACAAGTTTAAACAAGCTGGAAATTGATCAAATAAGGTGATTTACCACACGGTTTTCGAGGGTTGGAGAGCCCTCAGATGTAAAGTGACCATAACTTTTGAGAATTTCATGTTAAAATATCCAATAATGTATTAATATAAAAAAAAACTTAGAGGGGGGGTAAGTCCAACTTGCCGACCGCAAGTGTAGGCCACCCTTGGGCCTCATTTTGGCCCGTTTGCCTCGTTTTGCATGCCCAAACATGATATCCCAAGTCCAAGTTTATTTAGGGTTTGGATTTTGGCAAGAAAAATATATCGGGTACGACAAACAACGTGCAAACGAGTGTTTTTCGGCCATATTTTTGTTAATTTAGAAAAACATGCTGTTTGGTTGTAAAAATCCAAAATATTTTCATGGAACACTTAAAACATCCCAAGTAAGTGTTTTGTAAGTCTTTTTATGTTTAACGGATGACACAATGCTTGTTTCGTAACTATTTTTCATGTTTAAAGTCATAGCGAATAGTTAAATGAGTATGTTTTTGTTTAACTGGTTTGCTATTGTACTAAAGCTATAATATCAATATGTTGGCTAATAATATACATATATTACTTATAGATGGCCCCTGGGGATAACCGGGTTATAACCAGACCCGTTTGGTTATTCGTTTGTTCGATACGCAATAACCGGTTAATCGCTTATTCAATATGTGAACACTGACGTGTATCCGGTTTTTGTCACGAATGTCACACATGTTTATTTGTTTTGTATCTTGATCACAGATGGTGAAAGGAGCGAAGAATTCACATCCAAAGCACAATATATGTGCTTATCTCAATGAAGCTGACAAGAAGTCTACTGGTTTTACGTATATGATGCCGTTTTTCAAAAGATTGAGGATTTTCAAGACTATATCACATGTTGCAGAGCCATACGAGAGTATTGTCTCGGAATTCTGGAAGAATGCTAAGGTGATCGGGAAGGATATCAAAACGGTTATTCAAGGGAAGGAGATTGTCATTTCTGAAGTTGTTATTTGTAAAGTCTTGTAGTTTGGGGAGAATGAATCCGATCCTATTGATCTTGACGAGAAGATAGTTAAAGGATGTTTCTTGAGAATGGGATTCAGAGAGTCAATCAACTCGTTGTCGTTCAAAAAGTCTGCTTTATCAAGACCGTTCAAATTCCTGGTGTACGTAGTTGTATATTGTTTGGGGCACAGGAAAGGAGGATATGAGGAGATTTAGGATTACCAAATGAGCTCGATTGCTGCATTGTGCTTAAACTTGAAATACAATTTCTCTAGAATGGTGCTAGACAATTTAAAGTTAAAGTTTGACAAGGAAAAGTGGTTGCAATATCCATGGTTTGTACATATGTTGATTGATGAGTTGATTCCAGATGACAAGAATGAGGGAACTGTGATGTTTTTAGATCATATGACTGGTAACTCACTTGCCAAGTTGTATTCATATCGGAACAAGTCTGAGAATCAAATTCCAAAGTTTAGAGGGTTGTTTGGGCACTTGGCTAATGAGAATTATATTGCTCCATCTGACGACAAGTGGCGTAAAGATGGAGTAACTCGGATAGGGAAGCTGAGGAAGCAATCATGGTGAATTTTCAACCAGTGGGTGGTAGTAAACGGTTTATAAAGATTGAGTCAGATTCTAATGTTGGTACTTCTACGTCGAAGAAAAAGAAACGAAAAGTTGTGAAAAAGGAAGTCGTATACTCAAGAAGAGGTTGTTTATTCAGCTACATCAGAGAAAATTGATGAAGAGACAGAGTCTGATTCTGAATCAAGTAGGTTGGCTTTAGCTAATCCAACAACACGTTTTGAAAAGAAGCCATCTAATAAGAAAAAGTCTACAGATGATGCTGATGAGGCATATGTACCGGAGGTGGTGGTTGAGAAGACAGGATGATAATGTATTGAAAACTCCAGTGTTCAAGCTTCACCGACACAATAAGCTCCACAACAGGCTTCACCAAAGAAAACACCATCTAAAGCTGTTGATTTTGGAAGTTTTCCATACATTAATGAAAGGTGTTTTGGAGATTTTCCGACTTTCAAAGAGTTTGATACTCTAAAAGGTGTTGAAACTGAACAAGGTGTGAATATTGAGAGTCTGGTAGCTGAGAATGAAAGGTTAAGAAAGAGAAAATTCAGACAGAGGAGAGTTATTGCTAATGGTGAATTAAGGAGAAAACAACAAGCAGATTTGTTGAATTTACATATGAGATACTTTACTCTGTTGGAAGAGAAGTTGGGAATAAATTTGAAGCATGAAATTGAGAAGTCTGATGCTAATGATAAAGTGTTTACTAAAGTGTATGGTGGAAAGGCGATGATTAAGAAATTGATTTCAAAATGCAACGCGTTCAAGATCATGTAGATGCAAAGGGTAAAGCCAAAGTATATGAACCAGTGATTAATGTTGAAGTTCAAGAGGTTGGAACGTCATCTGCTGTTGAAATTACTGAAATAGTGATTGTTAATCTAGTGGTTGAGACAGAGGTTGTACTACATAGTGTTGTATCTGTAAATATTCAAGAACCCGTGGTTGAGGAAGTTAATCAGGATCAAGAAGAAGATGATGATGAGGAGAAAGTCGAATTTGGTTATTCTCCAAAGCATAATGATTTTGATGATGATAATCATGATGATCCTAGTTCTGGTGGATGAGTTGGTATTCTGATTTGTTCGTGTTCAGAAGCTAATATTGATGCAACACAAGCTGAACCATATTCTATTGTTGAACAAAAGTCAGGGGAGATAGCAACCGGTGGGAATAATGAAGATTTGGAAGTATTATATGTTGAGCGTATCTCTTATAAACAACCTGCATTATTTTCATTTACTAGAGAAGAGTTAGAAGAAGGCGAAATAGAGATGACAAGGGATGATATTACAAGATTATTGGAAGTTACAGAAGAAGAATTCTTGTTTGAGTTTGAGCAAGACTTGGATAAAGTTGAAAGTGTTGATGCTGTACTTGTTGATGAACATATTATGGAGGAAGAGCTGGAAAAGGAACCGATAGCGTATATTAATGATAATCAAGAATTTCCTGAGTTTGATGAAGAAATCGAGATGATAGGCCAGGAATTTGATAGTCAAGGAAACCCAGTGCCTGTTGATAAAGGAAAGACGGTTGATGACAAAGAGGTAACTAGTCAGGAACAGATTGACTGGTTTGAGCGACAGAAAGAGGAGCCAAAATGTATATGCTAAAACCTGTTAAGTATTATTACAAAAAGGAGAAGGAGGTAAAGCTTGGGAAAGTTGTGAGTATTGCTTGCCTGCCTAAAATCCGAAAGATTGTTGTTAGAAGAATGTTCTGGGTGCATATTTTGATAGATTGTGTGAATTAAAATAGTTGTCGCGGATGGATGTAGTGGGCATAGTCGATAAAGAGTTATTATACTATCCGAAGAAAGGTCCGGTTAAAGAGATTTGGGAGTTTATAAAGAGGCAATCAAAGTGTAACTTTAGAAGTTGGACTCCTCAAAAGCCATTTTTGCACGTTTCACGAGTGAAAAAGGATCCTGAAATCGAAGAATTAGAAAATACATGGAGACACAAAAAGCCTGTAACGTTGAAGGTTATTCGTATGTATCCCATGGAGCAAGACTTTCATGTCTACTTTCGGTGGTGGTATTGCGATGTTAATCATAGCTAGGCAGTTATTGTGTTGAATAGGAATGGTGTGTGGGATGTCATCGATGTGATGGACCCAATGTGGTTGATAAACTGCTCAGAGAAAGACATTGATGTATTATTAGAGCATAAGATCCAGATTGGAAGCGAGAAATATGTCGAGTCAGCTTTGTAGTATGACAGGGTAATCAAAGTTTGTCATGAAAGATTGAAGATCGAAAGATGGAAGATTTAGCAACATCCGAGGGGGAGTTTGTAGAGTAATAAACGTCTATTGCTATTGTCTTATAGTGGTTTGTATAGGTTTAAATGCCTTTTTTATGTTGTATTAGAGTATAGCGCATAAGATCATGGGAAGATATGCCCTGTATAACATATGTGCCTTAGGTGAAGAACTTGAAAGTCTATAAATACTAGACATATGCGTTTGAATAGTAACTTTTGAACAGTGATGTTGTTATAAAGATAGAAACTAGAGAGAGAAAGTGTACTAAACATTGTCATATCTTTTGTATTGATGATTTATCTTAATGAAGATGGATTTAAAGTTTCTTGTGTGTTTCCACGCTTCAAAATTAGAGCTAATAACATTTGCAATCCTACATACAAGCCTACGTTAGTCACACGACTTTTCAAGTGTTTCCTGAAAAGTCGTGTGACTAACGTATGCTTGTCAAATTGAATAGCAGGACCCATTATGCTGTAGTAATTGAAAATTTCCAGCCTTGATAGCTTGTTGAAATCGATTCAACATCTTCTTCTCCCTTAGAAACCTTAGTTTCTCACTATCTGCAATTTGTGACAACCGGTGGTTACTCCCGTTCTCATTCTTAGGGATAATGTACTCTTCTTCAACCGCCGTCCATGTGTCATAATTCACAGCCTTGACATACATTTCAAATTTGTCTTCCCATGATGGATAATATTCCATCTTAAGTAGCTTTGGGGGCTTGTTGGACGTTCCCAATCCATTTTTCAGGTTTAGATTTTTCACCAAGGTTGAAGGTTGAGAGAAAAACGCACTAAAATTCTTCATTTTCCAAGGAAAAGTCAAAGATTATGTTGAAAAGATCAAAATGTCAAGTCAACAGATAAGTGTGTAAGGAGTGGTTCAACAAATAAGTTTCGATGAATAGAGTGAGCGTATAAGTGTGTCTTGGTCAACGGATAAGTATGGTGAGTCAACGGATAAGTTTGGTGAAGTCAGCGTATAAGTATGAACATATAATTTTTCTGGCGTGTAAGTATAAGCGTATAAGTTCCTTAACGTGTAAGTACATATACGGCGTATAAGTACTTATGCGCCTTGTAAGTTATGCGCTGGAAAGACTTGTGCGCCCAGCAAGGTTTGAAACAAATTTTAACATTTTGAGATGAAATAGTGGATGAAATGATTTGAATCTTTCAACGGTTTGTCATGGACAAGTATAGAATCAAATGTGAAAGTTTGGTGAAATTTTGACGGTGAAAACTAGAGATAGGTAAGAAAGATTTGAATTCTTGTGTTTTCCAAGCGAATAACGAGCCTAAATTCTCGGATATCACTTGAAAAGTCATGTGACTAACGTAGGCTTGTATGTAGGATCGCAAATGTTATTAGCTCTAATTTTGAAGCGCGGAAATTAACAAAGGTAGAAACACATAAGAAACTTTAAATCCATCTTCATTAACATAAATCATCAATACAAAAGATATGAAAAGTTTAGTACACTTTCTCTCTCTAGTTTCTCTCTCTAGAACAACATCACTCTTCAGAAGTTACTATTCAAACGGCTAAGTCTAGTTTTTATAGACTTTCAAGTTCTTCACCTAGGGCACATATGTTATACGACGCATAACTTATGCGCCGCATAAGTTATGCGGTCCTAGGTGAATGACTTATGTGCCATACTCTAATAAAACATAAAATGTCATTTAAGCCTATAAAAACCATTATAAAGACCCTAGCAAGAGATGTTTATGACCCTACACATCTATGTCAGATCAGGTCGATTGTCGGTATTGTTGTCCACTTAAACCCACGCCCTTGGTACTTACTTGGAAAGATAAGACCGGACACAATTTAATTACAGTTATACCGGATCAAGTCAGCCCAACTTGAATTGAACATATTGCCACATGATCAAAATAATTTTGACACAACATATAACCTACAGACATTAATTTGGTCGTTGATTAAAAACAAGATTGACCGACAAAAGTTTCCTTTATGGTGGTTTACACAGACACTTGACATAACTTTTGTTTGTGCGCGTTGTTTATTGCCTTTTAGCTTTATGTGCATTGAGCTTTTTGCGTTGAACCTTTTTAGGCTAGTGCCTTTTGAATTATTGACTCAATAAATTTCACAATGTGGGACAATTTACAGACTGTTTCAAAACTCTTGTCTACGCCACCGCACAACATAGTGTCGATCGAATTCTTTTTCTCGCTGGCATCAACATTCTGGTCTGCGCCACCGCACAACGTAGTACGGAGCTTCGTGGGTATAGATACGTATACATAGGATTGATATATATAGTACGTATGCGCAAAGTAGGTTTTATAAGATGTAATCATGTGACTCGAGGATTGAGTATGACTCAACATTCCATTTCGGTCCTTATACAAGGCTCAGTTAAGCTTACAAGGCTCTAAGACTTTTTCCATTAAGGACATATTCATTAATTACCAATAAGTCAATGGTCAAACCACCTTTTCATTCTTAGGATCTGAGTCTACCGAGACATCAATTACAGAATCTTAGCTTTTCTGCTTCAGTACCTTACGTGTGGTGACCTTGGTGTTAACACGAAATTTCATATCATGTCCCATTAAAGTGCCAAATAAAAAAATTTAGAAAAGGAAATGATATTTTAACACATAAAAAAGTTCTAGGGATTTAACATATTATTTAGTTGAATTAAATTTGAAAAACGATTACGGTTAAAAGCGTTAGTGAAAAGATCAGCCAAATTATCCAGTGTGTCGACTTTTTCTAGCACAATTAACTTTTTTAGCACAATCATGTATAAAATGATGATGAATGTCAATATGTTTAGTTTTACTGTGTTGTACGGAATTATTAGTACTGAGATTGTTGTAGTGTTATCAATATGAATAGGAATATGAGTGAAATTCAAACCATAGTCACGCATTTTTTGTTGTATCCACAAAACCTAGGAGCAGCAGTTAGAGGTTGCTAAATATTCTGCTTCTCATGTTGAAATGGCCACTGAAGTCTACTTCTTGCATTGCTATGACACCAACCTTCCTCCTAAAAATTGACAACCTATAGTGTTGGATTTCTTGTTCTAATTATATCCTCCATAATCCGAGTCATTATAGGCAACAAGATGCACGTCATTTCATTTGGAATACCACAGACCCAACTTAGGTTTCCTTTTGAGATACCTTATAATTCTCTTCATTGCTTTCATGTGCGACTCCTGGGGAATTGCCTGAAAACGAGCACACAAACAAATCGCAAACATAATGTCAGGTCTAGATGCATTAAGATACCTTAAAGAACCTACTATGGAGCCATAATGCATAAGATCAACATCTTCATCACTCTCTATGTTAGCACTAAGCTTATGATTGACACAAATATGCACCAACGGCATTCCCCCATGTGATGTTTATTGACACGACGTACAATATGAACATGTACATGTGGCCTCTAGTTTAATTTATTGGTGTGACGTCGACATTGAAGTCGTTCTGCATTGCACACGCAGTTATATCTAGGGAACGACATGAGAACTTTACATGGACCCTTAAGCAAGCTAACAAAATGTTCTAGGATTGTATAGAGCCATGCATGATCATCACAGATAAAGACCTAACCCTGATGAAGTCATATGACACATGCTACCAAAAAGTTAGCAGGTGGCACATCCACGAGAACAAAAAGAGAAAGTGGAAGAGTCTTTCTAAAAAGATATCTTAAAGGATTTCTCATACTGGTGGAAGGTACTATTTCAGTCTCACCCAATCGATCAATACAACTATAATTACAGAAAATTGGAAGGAAAATTAGCTAAACACGGGAAACACGATAAATTATCCATACATATATATTTACTAGTAATCTATTTGTAGATTTCATAAAATTTTCCTTTTTTCAGGGGTTTGGGAGTATATTGTGGTAAATTATCCATACATATATATTTACTAGTAATCTATTTGTAGATTTCATAAAATTTCCTTTTTCAGAGGTTTAGGAGTATATTGTAGGGCCCCGAACCCAGGCATCCTACTTTAGTGTTGGATTTACACACAAACTTAGTCTGATGCAGCGGAAGCACATACAATTTGCAGCGGAAACTAAAATTTTACATCATAAACTTCTTTCTCTAACTAATCTTCAATATGGATAGCCTCATATTCACTCAAGCTCTCCACGTCAACAATACCTGCATGCATACTAGAGGTCAGCTACATGCTAAGTGAGTTCTAACGTTTTGTTTCTTTTCATAAATGATCAGTTTTAAACAATTGACACGTGACTCTTTCATATCCGAAGATACATTTAACATAACCTTTATTTCTTTTACATTCATTTACGTTCTTGCCCTTGTCGTCTCCATGCATGCCGGAGCGTGCACACCGTTCGCATACGCTGTCAATTATACAAGTATCCATAGCTGGACTATAATATATATATATATATATATATGCATTCATAAACTACAATATCAAGCAATCATACCACATATACGCATATATTTATTAGCTACCACACTTAGTATCCATAATTGGACCCCTATTCATTGTATCCATAACTGACCCATGTGCTCATAGTATCCATGACTAGACCACATTCTCCTTGCATCCATAGCTAGACCACATTACCATAGTATCATCCATAACCGGACCATATTCTCCTTATATCTATAACTAGACCACATTACCATAGTATCCATAACTGGACCACATCACACCTATATTATTCTATCAGTCAATACCTTGTTCTATAACTAGACCACATAACATAAAAGCACATTCCCTAAGCACAGTATAGACTTTTAGTCCTTTATTTTGTTCATGCCCGTGCTTTTCTTTCCATATCAACACACTATCATGTCCATAAAAGGAACATTTATTTATATCCATAAAAGGAGCGCCTGCTCTATCCATAAAAGGATTGTCTACTCATATCTACAAAAGGGATGCCTACTCATATCCATAAAAGGAACATTTATATTAATATCCATAAAAAGAACGTTTACTCATAACCATAAAAATAATGTCTACTCATATCCATAAAAGGAACCTTAATTTCTAATCACGTAGCGTTAGCTCATGTCTATAGAAAGAACTGTATACACATAACCATTTAAGGAATGGGATGTCACATAACTATATAAGAAACATACATTCTTATTACCGAAGCAGCAACGCATCAACTAGCATTCTTACTATCCGTAGAAGGAACATATGTCTATCGCATAAGCACTTGCATACTGCTCACGAGCATTCATGATGTGGACAAGTATAAGGTACCATAAGCTCCCTAATGTCCACATCATGACCTTCTCACGTTCTTCATACATATGAACATAAAAAGAGTTACGTATATTTGTTATTAATTAGTTTACCCATTTACTTTATCATATATAACAAGTCACATTCATCTTTTATCTTCTTTAGTGAGTATGCATACAACTCCAAAAATAATTGAAAGTGTAGGGGTTGCCTAGAAAAAGTGGTCGTACCACCACCAAGGCTCAAAAGATAGGATCCAAAACCATAGATTGTGTATTTATAGGCAATGCTCATCATAGTAGTGCATATCGGTTTCTTGTTCATGAATTAAAGAATTCTAAAATACACAAAAATACTATAATGGAATCTAGGAATGTATCATTCTTTGAAGATGTGTTTCCATATTGATATTGCGTCCAACATGGAGCCAATATATGAAGTGCATTTTCGATCTGCTACTCACCATAGTAATCCAACATTTTACCTCTTCAGATGTGGACAATAAAGGAAGCATTTTAGTGGTTGTAGACATAATTATTTGGGATCCCCTAAATACACCAAATTATGGTATAAAAGAAAAAAAATTGTATCAATTTTCTTAAAGTTTGCTCCCTTGTATATACTAGCTTGTAAAAGTTCATAATATGCCAATATGGGTTAAATCTTGCACCAATGACTATTGATGTTTCATATTGTATGCCACAATCTATATGAAACCAACAAGTGTCCCGTTGTCACAGCCCATTTAGCAAATTGCGGAAGCGTAAAACGGTAATGTAACAGATACCTCTGGTATCAACCACATTGTTTATAAAGAAACATTACTAAATAATTTACAATATATTACATCGATCTAACTTCATTTACAAACTAGGTGATACAAACCAAATCCAGCCCGTTAAGCTGCTTTACTCCTAACTCAAATAGTTGTAGCAATTTACACAACATCGATCACAATCCAAACACGTAGCACATAAGCAATCTACTCCACTTTTGTGTACACATGAAAAGCATGTTAAAGCAGGACAACTATAAATACAGTTACAATGAAATTATTTTTGTGTACCATACTATCATAATCTGTATGTATGCACGTATGTAAGTGCGTTTGCATGTTTGTATGTACATCTGTATGATTGGATGTACACATATATGTTTGTATATCTATGATATGATGGTACTAAGAAACATTGAAACCTTGACTGGTCGTTTATGCTACGTGCCTCCATTTCCCACGCATAATCAACCACTTTGGCTCCCTTTCCACCCACAACATATTTCAAGTAAATTCGTTTAATACTACATAATATGTATGTATCATTATATAATCATGTATAATCGTAATAGATTCTTGGCATTCATGCCCTAATTAAGTTAGTTTGTTCAGTTGCAGTAGAAACTTGGCATCAAAGCCATACTCAACTCAGTTTGTTTAGTTGCAGTAGAACTTGGCATATAAGCCATACTCAACATAGTTTGTTCAGTTACAGTAGAACTTGGCATATAAGCCATACTCAACTTAGTTTGTTCAGTTGCAGTAGAACTTGGCATATAAGCCGTACTCAACTTAGTTTATTAAATTGCAGTAGAACTTGGCATTCCAGCTATACTCAATTTAATTTGTTTAATTGCAGCAGAATCTTGGCGTTCGCGCCATACTCAATTGAATATGTCATATATATAGCCATGCATATAATCAATGGTACTATCCACATTCTACGGCTCATAATCAATTACTATTGGGATCTTTCATGTATCAGCACTTAGGTATTTCATATGATAGTTCGTTTCCAAACAGGTAAATATATATAAACATGCTTTTCACCCCAAAAGTTCGTAAAACAGTTTCAAAAGAGGGGTCATGAAACTCATGGTTTAGTAGGTACTCAGTGCGATATCAGCTCGTGGTATGTTTCACGTGCTATCACTTAGTCCCTATAATCAATATTATAATAATATTAATATTATAATATTATTATAATATGCATACTAAACTGGGCTGTATATCTATTCTGGGTATGGCTGTCATGCCCAGAACATGTCAATAGGTTTAGATTGTGACGTTGTTCAATGTCTAATGTTTAAAACCGAACTTGGCTCAGTTTCAACGTTTCACCTGTTGGGCCAAGTTGATCGTTTACGCGTTTAGAAAATAGGTATAACCATAAACACTCAGGAAAACCTGTAGGTTGATAAAAATGATTAAATTGATAAAGAGAAATCATAAATTAGATGTCTGGATTTGCTACGAGGCTCATTTCCGTTTATTCAGTCTGGTTTGAAGAAAACGCGCATAATCTATCTGAATTGTCTGGATTTCTCACAAAAAGTTCGGTTTTACTTATTAACCCGAAAATATGATTTTTGATCACTCTAGTTGTTCTGATATTCCAACAGGTTCGTTAATCACAAACCTGTCGGTTTTTACTAGAATTGAATTTCTTTAACTTTCAAATTTGCACAACTAATTTTCCGTCCATTTGTTGTTAAATTACGGAAATTTATAAATTCATTAATTATAATATGTAGATTTTTATAAAACTATTTCTAGAATCATTTGTTGATTTAATAATTTATGAAAATTTATTTTACATGCTATTTTTAACTCGTAAATCGTCTTTTTATAGCAAAAAACTTTCAAAAACTCTGATAAATTTACTGAGTAACCCAAATGGCTCCCAAAATAGCCTGTAAAATTCCTAGAACCTAACATTCTTGCCAAGTTACATTTTTTGAGCGCAAAAACAACTATAAAAACTCGAAAAAATACGAATCTAGAAAACATAGCTAGGTTTCTCCAAATGACCTTAAATTTTATATATGATCATGTTATGCCATACCTGAGGTTCTCCACAAATTTCCATAATTTTTCAAGCAGTTTAAGTATTTTTCCCAAATAAACACCCCCAAATGGTAATAAATTCGCTATATATTCTCGGATAGTCAAAAAATTACCAAATTCGGATAGGGACTCATTCATATGGTCCCTGATGTCCCTGAAAAGTTTCATATGCTAACAACAAGCAAGTCATAATTGAATCCTAAACAGCCCCTAAACGAGTGTTTCGGTAATACCTTACGTTTTTCGTTCATTTGAAACCTTTTTCTAACTTACCCGTTTTCATAACCTTCTAAGTAATATAACTGCAGTTCCTATATCACAAAACCAATCATGTATCATCAATATTCCAACCTTGAAACAGAGGTTTTCGGTTAGCGTTTCAAACCGAACTTTTGAATCGTAAAAACGCGATTTAAACCCCCTAATCCAAGTTTATCGCCAAAAAACTTATCAATTTAGATTCTTAACCATGCGTATCATCAAAACATGTTTTTGGACAATTTTTGGCAATTAAGGATCAATATTTATGGAAAAACCATGTCTAAAGAAAGCTTAAATGATCAAAAATGATCACTTACCTTTAGGGTTTGAGTTTGTGATGAAAGTCCAGAAAAATTTCCAGATTTTTTGTTGAAGAAAGCATAAAAATATCTCATGCATTACTTAAATATAAAGAATAAAGAAAACTTACAGGGGGGAAGTCTAGTTTGGCGGTCGGCCTTTTTTGGGCCCAATTTTAGCCCATTATTCTCATTTTGCATGCCCGAACATGAAATCCAGAGTCCAAATTTATTTAGGGTTTGTTTTGAATCATAAATATATCGGGTACGACAAACAGCGCAAAAACGAGTGTTCTTCGGCCAATTTCTTGTAAATTTAGAAAAATATACTATTCGGTTGTAAAAACCCTAAATGTTTTCACGGATTGCTTAAAACATCCCAAGTAAGCATTTTGTAGGTCTTTTTCGGCTTAACGGATGATATAATGCTTGTTTTGGAACTATCAAGTTGAAAGTCATAGCGGGTAGTTAAACAAGTATGTTTTCGTTTAACTGGTTTGCTATTGTACTAAAGCCATAACATCAGCATATTAGCTTATAATAAACGTATATCACTTATAGATGCCCCCCCCCCCCCCGAGATATCCGAGTCATAATCAGACTTGTTTGCTTATTCGTTTGTTCGTTACGCAATAAGCGGTTAATCGCTTATTCGATATGTGAATACTAAGGTGTACCTGTTTTTGTCAAAAATATCACACCCGTCGCCTCTTGGGATTCTCCACATAGCATATAAAGATTCGAGTTTATACTTATGATTATCTTAAACAAAGGCTTCCGATGTGGCTTTCCTCACCGTTTTGACTCTCAAACCATGTATAACCTTCAACAAAATTCATTGCCTCCAACAAGGGGTGTGGTTGTTAGTTTGATCATTTTCTTGATCCATTTTCTTTCATACTGGTTATACATAGCGAAGTCGTCGGTGCTGTCTTCGAGCCATCATCACTTGTCTCAATATTGGGAGATTGTCATTTGCATTTAGAAGGGTGATACACTAATTCAAGTTATGTGTTGATTCATATAAATTGTGTGGAGTGTACGATTGTTTACATGCATGTAAAATAATATAATGTCAATAAAAAATATTTAACTAGGTTAATAACACGTGTATTACACAGGTTGAAAAATGATATAAAGTCAATAAAAAATATTTACATATTTGCTACAAGTTATAAGTGAAATCAAGCATATTAAACAATTACAATTATTTAAAAAAATCCATAATGCTAAATATACTTTAGTAAGGTATAACAATTTCTCATAAATTAAATTATATATTACACTAATTATAATAGTGTCGAAGAATTTAAACATAAATTGTTTATAAGGGAAATAATTCAATGGAAAAAGTTTCCATTGGGTTTGAAAATACCGGTTGTATCAACAAACTTATTTTGAGCCATATATGAATCAGAACCGCTCGTTCAAATTAACATAAAACTAAAAATGCATGAATAATGAATTTGACTTTTAAGTTAGATAATACTATCATTTAAAATAACTTGTTTCGACTCAAACTCATTCTGATCGTAACTCTTTTTTACCCGCCCATTTTGACCCGAACTAATTTGATACTATTTTAAAACAACTTGTTTTGACCCGAACTTATTTTACTTTAAAAATACATTGATCTAAACTTGTTTTGAACCAAACACGAACCCGATCCGCCTGTTTAAATTAACATAAAACTAAGAATACATGGATAATGAATTTTATTTTTAAGTTAGAAAATATATGATTTAAAACAACACAACTCGACCCGAATTTATTCGAATCATAAACCTTTTTGACACGCATGTTTTGACCTAACCAATTTGAAATTCTTTTAAAACAACCTGTTTCGAACCGAATACTTTCCGCTCATAACCTGTTTCGAGCAAAATTAATTTTACTAAAAAACTATTGACCTGAACTAAATATGAGTCTGGTCCGTCTTTTTAAATTAACATAAAAACTAGGATGACATGAACAATAAATTTATCTTTGTTTCTACATATAAACTTTTATGTAACACTAGATTATTGACCCGTGCAAGACACGGGTAGAAATATAGAAATTGTCAAGGAAACACATATATAATTTCAACGATAAGTTATTGTTTACTATATTTTTTGAGACAAGAACATGATTTTTAATTGCAATTATATTCATAAGCAAACAAAGTATTGAAATACATAAATTTACAAAGAATGACTTTACATAGTAGAATTCATACGAAGAAAATTTAAAACTTCATAAACTTTAAAATATAGTATTAACAGAAAACAAACAAACTTCACTAACATTAGTCTGGAAAGCAAGCAAATCAGAAAATAAGCATCCAGAAAAGATTCTCGACAAGCATCCAAGAATGATTCGGGCTTATTTTCTTCCTGGACCGGGAACACATTTTATGACATAAACATTCATACACCAATCTAACAAACATAGTGACTAACTGACTACGAAAAATGTTTTACATTTCATATGAAAAGTCTTACACCCTAATAAACTGAAGCACGTCCAAAGCGCATTTTAGAACCAGAACCAAATCGAAACCTTTTTAAAATGACATGTCTTGACAAGAATCAAATCGTTATGTTTGAGAATGACTCATTTTAACCCGAACCAAATCTATATCTTTTAAAAGTGACCCATTATGACCCGAACCAAATCGATACGATTTTAAAAATACTCGTTGAAACCCAAACCAAATCGATACCGTTTTATATTGACTGATACCCTTTTAAATGACCAATTTTGACCCGAGCCAAAGCAAATCGAAACATTTTTAAAATGACCCATTTTCATAAATAAAATTGAAATACACACTTGAAGATTAAAAAGAAAAATGAATGATAACACATATGAAGTTCTTAGTTTTTGAAATCGTTTCTACCAAATGCTAATTCATTGATACTAGTTATGAAGAGCCTAATAATATATATATATATATATATATATATATATATATATATATATATAAAGTTTCAATAACTTCAACCCACATTAAAATTGAAACTTATGTGAACCTCTCACTTAATTTTTAAACCCTCCATATTCTTTCATTTTTCAGTAGGCATTAAAACCAAACAACAAACAAACTAAATACAAATTGAAAAGAAACTAAATTGAAAATGACTAAAACAAAACCAAAACCAAAACTGAAAACCAAAGTAAAACCAATTACCAATAAAACTAAAACAAAAACCAAAATGAAACTGAAAAAACTAAAACCAAATCTAAACAAAACTGTAAAACCAAAACGAAAAATTGAATAAAGTTAAACTCACCTAAACAAAACTAAAATAACAAAATTGAACCGAAAGGAAACTGAAACGAAACAAATTTATAAAAACTAAAAAGTAAATGAAAATCAAAACCGAAATGAATCCAAAATAAGAAATAACTATCATGAAACTTTGAAAAGGAAAACCCAAACTTATTAAGGAACGCATGTATTATTAATAGTATAGTAGATTAGAATATGTTGAAAATAATTAAGTTGAATGTAATTTAATATAATTTTGAATTATTTTGTTAGTAAGATATTATAAGAATACATATTATTTATGAAAATAGTTATTGCTTTAACAGTATAGTGGATTTTATTAGTAAAAAATTATAAGAATATATATTATTTATGGAAATAGTTATTGCTTTAATAGTATAGTAGATGAGTTATATATATGTAAATTAGCACAAATAATGGGTTACACGCGCACATAATATTAATTAATTATACAAAGAGATATTATTAGGTTTAATTAATTATATTAATTGGATAGAGAGTATATATATTTATTGTTACACTTATACAATTTTTTTTTATTTAAACATAATTTTTAATTATAGTTAAACATTTAAGATTAAAAAATAAATGACTCATAAAGTCATAATGTACCGGATTAAATCACATATGCTCGTAAACACATATTCTACTCATCTACAAATGGCACACAATGAAACACATATATTCACATACACGAGTCGCGGTTTCTATGAACACTTTAACTTAGCATACATGAACGATTTAAAACCACTTAAAACTCACATCCAATGAGTCGTTAGAAAATTGCCTATGATTTTTGTAAATACGATAAAGTGTTAATAATAAAACAGCTTTGCGCAGCTATGGTAAATCAGGTCCCCCCACCCCCACCACACACACACTTTCAGTGGCTTTTTACCTCAAACTAAATATATTAGTAAAGAAGACTTTAGAGCTTCCCGTTAATATACAGCACGCTCCAATCAGATTTTCATTTAATTTACTATGACTTTTGAGAAATATGTCAATATATATAAATAAGCTGAAAAAATTCAGCACTTTAGTCAAATGATACATTTGAATTTGCACTCATTCTTTTGGTTTTAAACCACTAAAATATGATCACTATAATACGTTATTGTCAAATCAAACCATACTCAATAGTTTGTATTAACCACTTTTTTTATACATGTTATTAGTCCATCTTAACCGTAAGATTTTGCAAATTGACAATTACACCAAATAATAGTAGTTGCAATTAGAATCTACTTACTATTTTTAATAAATGCAATTAGAGTCACTCACCTTTGCTCGTAGGAGTGTTCTTGATCCATTTCCTTTAATATTGATTGTACATACAGCTAATTCATCGGTGCTGTCTTTGAACCATCGTCACTTGTCTCGGTCTTAGGAGATTTTCGTTGCATTTAAAAGGGTGATACACTAATTCAAGTTATATGTTGATTCATATAAATTGTGTGGAGTGTAAGATTGTTTACATGCATGTAGCTCAGTATGTTTGTATTACAAAATCCATCATACTTTATAATTTAATGAGTTAAATATACGTAAATTAGCATAAATAATGGGTTACACGCGTCCATAATAGCAAATGACGTCATTTATGTTTGAACGATTTTTCAATGGACTTCCTTTAGCGAAAGAAATTGCAGAAAACTTACTCGATGTTTCAAATCCCTTTCACGTTAACTCCTTTAGCACGAACCCCGTTAATTTTTTTCGTTAAATCTGCTCATCTGCAAGGCACGTAAGGGTAGTTTCATAAATTCATACAATTTTTAATAATTAAAATAAAAACATCTCATGTACCCACCATCTTCATATTCCCCAAATCTTCTCAACCTCACCATCTCATGTACCCACCAGGAACCACCATGAACTTCGGTAGCACCTCATATCTAGCCACCAAGAAAACCGTCGCTCACTGTTGCAAGACCTGAAAGTCTCCGTTCATGGGTGCAAGACCTGAAATTCGTCGCTCACGGGTGAAAGACCTGAAATTGCCACCATTATTACCCTTACCATCAAATCAACCTAATGCCCTCTCCTTCCCCTCGCCTGATATGTGATTTACCATTGTAATTAAACTCCACCATAATCGAAACCCTAGATCTATATTTAGAACAAACAAAATCCAGCATAATTGGAACCCTAGTTCTGGACGATGATTATCGACGTTGATAGCTCATTTACGTTCCGATGGTGGTGTTGGATCGGGGTAGCTTTTCTACCCACGAGCTCGGCGAAGTTTAGAAGTTCTTCATCAGAGTGGTTTGATGTTTCCATTGGTCTGGTTTGGAGGAACATGAAATTTCTAGAATTAATGATCAGGTCTGGCTTAATGGTTGTTAGATTTTCCCACTTGTTTGAATTAGTGGTGGTCTGGTTTGGGTTAATAACTATTTGATGTGTGGTGGTTCTGTTGGGTACTAGTGGTGATCAGTCAAAAAATTTATTATTTAATCCGGTTCAATAATATGTGAAAAATAATTAATTAATCCAATTAATCAATAAATGCGCAGCAAAAAATAAATAAGTAATCAGCACCAAAACTAAACCCGATAGGATCCGTATACAAATAATACGAGTACGAGTCAAATGCATAAATATAAATTGTAAACTAACAATATATTTAAGTTTAACTTGGTTAATAAATAACCGGTTGAGGCACCGAAGGCTAACGAACTGAGCTAGGCGACACAACAAGACAAACGACCGGTGATGGTGGTGCACGGTGGCTACGGCAGCAGCGGTGGTGTGCGGATAGCGGACAGCGGATAGGAAGAAGCGGCGGCTGGCAGTGGCGGCGAGTAGCTGGCAGTGGTGGCGTGCAGCGGCGGCGGTGGGCAGTGGTGGCAGGCGGCGCGGTGGCTGGTCAATGGTGGAGTGTAGGTGGTCGGATGCTGTGGTGGAGCAAGATGAGTTAAGGACTTGTGTTGCTTAATGTGTAGGGTTATAGAATATCATATATTATATAAACTTTAATTAGGTTAAACTAATCTTATTAGTTATAAACCCAACGGGCCATTAAGTCCATCTCCAACTCCAAAGCCCACTCCATGTTATTTTGTCTCATTAAAGTGTCCATCCTAGTTAACTAACTTAAGCGGGTTTATTGTTCGTTACCTTACGGTGTACCTCTCACAGGTCATAACCCAGTTGGCGGTATTGACTTTCCCGAACCGGTCCATAATTCTAACAGTCTCCTACTTGGACGTTTCCGGTTAAGTTTCTCAATACTGACAGTCAGCGGTGCTCTAGCTACACATAGCTTCCCCCAACAGGTTATAACATTTTAAATTCATTAACCAAAACCATCTTGAAATACACTATTGCAAGATAATGAACTTATGGTATTTGTCCTCATCTATCCTTTCTGTATAAGACACCAATTAAACAATGAGATATGGATTAGATTCAATCTCACATGGCGTTCAATCATTATAGTTCTCAGTCTCGAATCAAAGTGTTCCAATCAAACACACAGTAAGTTTGGGTGAGGCCTCACACTTCACCAGTTTGAATCAATGAGGGTACCAAAATGTCTAACTGTTACATATCATATAAGAGTACAGAATCCCATCTTGATTACATACAACTCCCACTGAACTTCAGATTATTCCCAACCAATGCCTTTATAGCTGGCAGTTACGCGACAACGGTTGACACTGATCAAAGAGTAGTCTATAGTAAACAAAAGTTCTAATAGGTATCTCAGGTCTAAGGATACTAAATGAGTATACCAGTATCAAAACATCTTATGACTAAGATCCATGAAGATGATTTGATACGAGTTACATCCAACGTCATTCATAATGAGGTCTGTGAGTTTGGAAGTCAACTCTTTAAGTCCAAAGTCAGAATAGTCTTAATTCAGAGTCGTTCCCACGAGACTGACCGACTACAAATAATTTAAAGTATAATATTCATGGATTAAACGTATTAAAACCTAACACAGTTATATTATTCAACATTTGCATTTAACCATTAAATCAAAAGAGAATTTAAAAGTATAACTACTGAAATGTTCACACATCCAAATACTAAATCAAAACAAACTACTAGCTAATCTAAGACCGTTATCATCTCTGTGATGATCATGCTTGTCCTGAGTCATTGGTTTAGAACGGGTCAGTTAGGTTTTGATCTGTGTCTACTTTTCTTATTATGATGTCTCCTCGTTTTATTATTTCCTATATAAGGTGGAACTTCCTTAGAATGTGCTTGGCTTTGTGATGAGATCTGGGCTCTTTGTCCTAAGCAATAGCACCTGTGTTATCAAAGAACACCTCGATTGGTATATGAATACTCGAAACCACATCGAGATCAGTGGCGAACTTCTTCATCCAAGCAGCCTCTTTAGCAGCATCTGATGTAGCTATGTATTCAGATTCGGTGGTAAAATCCGACACCACACTCTGCTTGGAGCTTTTCCAGTATATAGCTCCTCCATTGAAAGTGAATACATATCCTGATTGTGAGCGATAATCATCTCGGTCATTCTGGAAGCTAGCATCAGTATAACACCTTACAGTGATGTAACATTCGTTACTTTTCAATTTTCGGTTTTGTTTATTAACATATATATATATATATATATATATATATATATATATATATATATATATATATCACATTTCGTTGCTTCATTATATTCGTTCTTAACGTTCATCATTAGTTTAATATGCACGATGATTTACATGTATCAAACGTTCATTTCCCATTTGTTTGTTCAATTATCAAGGCTACGGGATTTAAAGTTTCTATTTAAACAAGTTGCGATAATACGTTAAATATCCGAATCATAACTTCTCAGTACGTTTATAACACATTTCAAAGCTCGGGATCAAATTCAAAAATTACCTTTTAATTTCTAGTCTTTAAACAATATCTTAAAATTCAAGGTTCATTGAGTAAATTACATTTTGAAAGCTATTTTAAACAAACTTGAAGCATCAGGGTTAGTTATGAAAATATGATTTAAGCTATAATTCTTTTATTAATTCAACCCAACCCAGCCGCCGCCCCCCTTCCAGCGTTTTTCCGGAGAAAACTCCGGCAGCCGGAAACATCGCCGGAAAACCCTAAATCATGCCGAAAAACGCGTCTTTGACCATTTAGACTTTCGTAACAACTTATCCCATCAACGAAAATCTTTAATCAATAGTTTAATTGCACCATAAACATCCGGAATCTCCATTAAGGCCGCGAGACCCACCGGTCTAAATATAAATCGCAATAATGTTGAATTAACGAGGCTAAGTTTCAATTACTAGTATAAATAAGAATCCTAACATCAATCTAAACTCGCTCACAATCTCAAAACACACTAACATACTATCTATAATCTCTGCATGGTCCGTTTTAATCCGACTCTGGCCAACTCTTGGTCTCCGTCAATCCAAAACATTTAGAGCTAATTATTATATTTGATTAGTTTTCAACCCATAAACGAAAGCCCTAACGTTAATTGATCAAACATGGAACCAATTTGTGGAATTGAAATCTAGGGTTTGAATGAAGATGTTGTAGATGATGAACCTGGAGATGTAAATATATTTGTTTCTATCTGGTCTATAACCAAGATTTCAAGTTGGTCTAGTGGTTAGGCAGTGTTACTCTTAATCAGAAGACCTGGGTTTGAACCCGGGTCAATGCATGTTTTCCTGATTTTTTTTTAAACAAATTTAATTTATCCTTTAAAGATTAAATTAATTATTTAAAAATCATAATAAATCTTTATAAATCAAATAAAATTATTTTAGCTTAAATAAAATTTATTATTAAATTAATTTTATCATTTTCAACTTAAAACCCAACTCTTTCATATCCATTAAAGTTTCGTTAAACCCGTTAATCATGATATTTTATTATTTATTCATTTCCGTTAAATCTATACACGCTAACGTAACCATATTAAGAAGATATTAGACCAATAAAATTCGTAAATATTAAAGTTCTTTTATTAAAAATGAATTATTAACTAAATAGTATTAAAATAAATTAAACCGTTAAAATTAGTTTATACTTCCGTTACTTTAACTTATAATTCGTTAAACCGTTAAAAGTTAGTTTATAAGTTTATTAACATTGAACCGTTAAATATAATTCATTCATCCTGGTAACTTTAATTCATTATCTTAATTAGAATTTTTCAAAATAATAGTTCATATTTAAAAGCCGTAACTATAATATTAGTTAAAACAATTAAATTTCCGTTAAAACTCAGAATAATAATCCACGCCTTAAAATAACAGGATATAAAACGGCATCTTTAAAACTAGGCGATTAACCTGTTTAATCCCGATAGTTAGATTTTGTTTTTATTTTAATAATAGTCTGAGAAGTTCAATCGCTTCGGATTCTTTAACGCACTTTTGCTTGCTTCAATTTCGTTATTAAGCTTTCGGCTTTTATTGCATGTTATTCATCCATTTCAAGGTGAGTTTTTATAACCCCTTTTTTACTTTTACACGTTTTGGGGTGTAGCACGTCCAAACTTGGTTTTCTTGTGTCAAACTAAAATTCACATGCGTGTCTTGTATGTATTTGTTTTGTATCATATTTCTTGTAAATTGTGTGATTATGTGCTAGTTGTTTACTATTTTTGTTGGTGGATACACATACTCATAGTGGGAGGGTCCGATGGGACGTACATGCGCCGTCCATTTGTTAATGGCGGTATCATACACATATTCATAGTGGGAGGGTCTGACGGGACGTACCTGTGCCGTCCATTTTTAAATGGCGGTATCATTATTCTATACTCCAAGTAGCTCGGCGAACGGGGGTTCCTTAGTAGATTTGACTTATGTCAAGCGAACGGGAATATCATGTATTTACTTTCTTTTACTTTATGATTGAAACGATACATCTTGACTTGTGAATTTTACACTCTTCATATTATATATATGCAAAACTTTATGAATTATCACCAACATTATAGTTGACAAAATATATTATTTAACGTGCTATAGGTTGGAGTTTAAGGATTGAAGATTAGTTGGACCATTAGGGTATTAGAAACACATCATAATGAAATTCACAGTTTAATGTATTGTTATTTGATTGTGTATTTGTTATGTATTGAAATGAAATAATATAATTAATGTCGCTTTAATAGTGTTACGAGCTTATGATTGATCTGTAAGTTACACCCGGGCGTATTTCGCTTAAAGCCGGGGTGTTACAAGTGAGCTCTTCTTCCACTCCTCTAAAGACTAAGAAGATGTCCTTGGTCCTTTTTAGGTACCTTAGAATGTTCTTTACAGCAGTCCAGTGGGCAATGCCAGGGGTCTGCTGAAAACGACTAGTCATGCTCAATGCATACGAGACATCAGGTCTAGTGCACAACATTGCATACATGATAGAACCAATCACTGAAGCATATGGAATTGCTTGCATATGCTTAGTTTCAATGTCCGTTGCCGGAGATTGCGATTTGTTCAACACGATTCCTTTAGCCATGGGGACAGCTCCTTTCTTGGAGTTATCCGTTGAGAAGCGTGCCATTACTTTGTCAATATATGTACTTTGACTCAGCCTTAGAAGCCGCTTAGACTTATCTCGGTAGATCTTGATTCCTAGAATATAAACAGCTTCACCAAGATCTTTTATTGCGAAACAAGATCCCAACCAGTTCATAACTTTCTTAAGCATAGGAATATTGTTTCCAATGATCAAAATATCATCCACATATAGGATGAGGAATGATATAGTGCTCCAACTAGCCTTTCTGTAAACACAAGGCTCATCTTCATTTTTGATAAAACCAAAACTCTTTGATTTTCTCATCAAAATGAAGATTCTAGCTGCGAGATGCCTGTTTAAGTCCATAAAAGGACTTATTCAGTTTTCACACCCTGTTAGGATATTCAGGATAGATAAAACCTTCAGGCCAAACCATATAGATATCTTCTGAAAGGTGTCCATTAAGAAAAGCAATTTTGACATCCATTTTCCATATCTCGTAGTCATAATACGAGGCTACGGCAAGTAATATCCTTATCGACTTAGTTATAAGTCTGTACATTTCCATACATATCGGTTTTCTTCTTGAAAATCCACTTGCTCCCTACTGCTGGACACTCGGGGGGGTTAGCTTAACCATGTTCCAGACTTGATTTTCACGCATAGATTGCATCTCGGCGTTCATCGCTTCTTGCCATTTCTCATATTCCGGATCTCATATAGCAGATTTGTAATTAGTAGATTCGTCGCTTGACTCGGTTACTAAGAGGACTTCGGGACCATCTAGATGCCATAGGTATTTAAAGTTTGGTGCGCGAGTCCTATTACTTCTGCGAACGCTTGTGTTTGTGTATGATGTATCAGCAACAACAACTTTTTGATCAGATGTTTCAACTTCCTCAACGGTTGGTTGTGGTTCTTGAATTTTTTCAAGATCGACAATATTATTTCTACTTCCCCGATCGAGAATTTCCTCCTCGAGGAAGTAGCCCTTCCTTTTGATAGAAATCACATTTGTATTAGGATGGAAGAAATAATATCCTCTTTGGTTATAGTATCCGACGAAAACAAATTTTATGAAGCGAGGATCGAGCTTGTCATTAGACTCACTGGTGACATAAGCGTCACATCCCCAAACTCTTAAGAAAGACAAATTGGATTTACGCCCATGCCATATCTCATATGGGTTTTGCTTACCTTTTTAGTTGGAGCCAAATTAACAATGCGGGCAGCGGTCATAAGGGCAAAGCTCCAAAAGGAGTGAGGCAAGTTAGTTCTACACATCATCGATCGGACCATGTTTAGCAAGGTTCGATTTCTCTTCTCGCTCACACCATTGTGTTGGGGTGTGCCGGGTGGAGTGAGTTGTGAAACAATTCCACGCTCTTTTAGATGATGAATGAATTCTGAGCTGAGATACTCTCCACCTCGATCTGATCGAAGCATTTTAATAGTTTTCCCAAGTTGGTTTTCCACTTCGTTTTGAAATTCTTTGAACTTTTTAAAAGTTTCTTGCATGTGTTTCATAAGATGCACATAAGCATATCGACTGTAATCGTCAATAAAAGAAACGAAGTATCTTTAATGATTTCTAGACATGGTTCTGAAAGGACCGTATGCATCAGTATGTATGATTCCCAGCAGATCCTTTGCTCGTTCATTCTAATGAGTGAAGGAGTCTTTGGCGAGTTTACCAGCTAAGCAGGATTCGTAGTCATCAATAGAGTCCGGTCCCGTGGATTCAAGAAATCCCTTCGGATTGGAGTTTCTTAACTCGTGCCTTGCTTATATGGCCAAGTCGGAAAGACATGGAAATATATCATTGATTCCAGACCTGATACGTTTAGAAAGATTATAAACATTATTGTTTATTTGAACATCAATCTCATAAATACCATTTCAAGGTTTAGTCTCAAAATAAAAGGATATCATTCAAGTAGGAAGAAATAGAAATAACATTAAAAATGTACTTAAACCTTATTCAAATAGTAAAGAAACTGAAATAATGTTTATGGTCAAACCAGGTGCAAACAAACAGTTATTCAAAGTAACTACAAGGCTAGATGAACAACCAAAACGATATGTGCCAGTTGCAAGAACTGAGTCTCTCTTCCTATCACCAACGATGAGTTCCATGCTGCCTTGTTTCAGCTTCTTCCAGTTTTCAGGATCTTGCAAGACATTAATGATTTGGTAACCACATCCGGTATCAAATACCCATGTGTTGCTAGAGACAGTGAAAAGTTCAATAATGTAAATGGAAATACCTTTAGAGGAGCTTTCACGATTAGTCATCTGCCTTTTCAGCTCAGCAAGATAGTCGGGACAGTTACGCTTCTAATGCCCCATTTTGTTGCACTTGTAGCACTGGCACTCCTCAGGAGGCGGCGGTGGTACCATTGCAACACCCTTTTTAGTGTTGGTGGTAGACCTGGCAGCAACAGTAACTTTCTTCTTGCCTTTACCGTTATGACCCCAGTTCTTGGGTTTAGGCTTCACGACACCAGCAGATGGAACCATAAGAACTTGAAGAGTCTTAGCGGGAATATTCATCTCAGCCGTTTTAAGCATTCCATGAAGCTCCGGTATTGTCTTCACCAAGCCATTCATATTGAAATTCATTACGAACTGGTCGTAAGAGCTAGGAAAAGAGTTCAGGATGAAATACGCTGTCATTTCATTTGACAGGGGATAATCAAGTTTCCTTAACTGTTCGATGTACCCTTTCATTTTGGCGACATGCGCACTGACAGGTGATCCACGTTCCATTATGCAGCTGATGAGCTGTTTCATGGTGTCATAGCATTCTTGACGGGCTTGTTTTTGGAACATGCCCTTGAGTTGCTTAAGCATCTCATAGGCACCAAAATTTTCCAAGCCTTTAGCAAGCTCTTAAGACATGGTGGCTGGCATAATACAGGGGACTTCAGCAGAGTCGTCCATATGCTTGTCAAGAACCCTTCTGGCATCAGCAGTATTGTTTTCAGGCTCGGTTGGAACATGATAGTGCTTCTTTGCCATTTTGAGAACAAGTCCCAAATTGCAGTGCCATTCAGTTTTTCTTTCTCAAGAATAGCCTTGAGGGTGAATGAGGAGTTATTATCAGTTGACATCTATTTAAATAAGCAAAAGTAAATTTTAATTAGTATTTTCGATGTTTTAATCATATTATCAATGACCCAATAACATTAATAAATAGGAACTTGAGAATCTGGCTTCCAGTTACTAATGGCAGCTGTAGCACACAACATTAGTAAGTGGTTATGCAGACAAACAACGATTGCCAATTGTGAATAGAGCACAACTCTCGGTTATGAGGCCTATTAAGACAGCACTTGCCTAAGTAGATACGTTTAGCCTCATCTATGCCCACCTTAGTCTCCAGACAGCTGTAGCACGTAACAGGACAGTAAAGTAATAGTCGCCCTAGTATAGTCACTTGTGAAAGGGCCGGATGTGTCAATGAAACCCTTTCACCTTGAAGCGATAGGCTAGAAATCAAGTGTGGTGTTGTAGCTCCAAATACTTGAAGTTTCACAGTATGCCTCAAATGTGACTTATAGTAGGATGACATAGACTATTGATTTAAAATTGGGATTAATTTTAAATATTACCGAATAGAGTAAAAGTCCAGTTTTACTGTATTAATCGGGACAACTAGGTGCACCCTTTCATCTCTCATGACACTTAGTTTTATATAACCTATTAAAACTAAGTTTGTTGCGATAATAATAACCAATTTTAAGTTAATAGTTTACCTATTAAGTTATTAGTTATGGAAAATTAAATTTAGTTTAATTTTGCAAACATGATTGGTTACTTTATTTTAAAATATTTGGTATTAGGTTGGTGGTATTATAACCTATTATAATGAAGTAAGCAACCACAATAGCAAACAAGAATATATAAATCTTAAATGACCAAGATAAGTGATTGATCTTGCTAGAGCCTATTAGCAAGATCAATCGGGTCAAGGGGTTACAATACAAAACAAACACAAGGATAGACTCTTGGTGCATCCCGTCATCTTTGGTAACTCCCACTGACTTCAAGAACTCCATGAGCCCGTCCTCGGTTTTCCTTTGGGTCTTCTACATTACAAAATTCTACTAATACAAATAATGAAAAACTAAACCCTCTCTATTATAATTTTGAGCCATCAAGGTGCCCAAAAACCATAAAAATAAATACAACTTTTTAAGCATCCATATGGCCAAAACAAAATCATTCAACCAAACAAATAAGATCGGGCCAGATTTACATATTCAACGACATTAAAGTCGGCAATATTGGTCAAATAAAATAAATAAAATTTTGACCAAACCAAAATTGCCCTAAAATTTTATCTAGATCAAAAACGTCAACTACCTTGAAGTTTATGATGTAGAACCGGTGATTATACCGGATTCGACTCATATATTATAACCAAGGCTTTGATACCACTATTGGGTTCCAGTGGTGATCAGTCAAAAAATTTATTATTAAACCCGGTTCAATAATATGTGACAAATAATTAATTAATCCAATTAATCAATATATGTGCAGCGGAAAATAAACAAGTAATCAACACCGAAATTAAACCCGACAGGATCCGGTTGCAAACAATATGAGTACGAGTCAAATGCATAAATATAAATTGTAAACTAACAATATATTTAACTTTACCTCGGTTAATAAATAACCAATTGAGACACCGAAGGCTAACGAACTGAGCTAGGTGACACAACTAGACAAGTGGCCGGTGTTGGTGGTGCACGGTGGCAACGGTAGTAGCGATGGTGTGAGGATAGTGGATAGCAAGCGGCAGCTGGCGGCACAGTGGCTGGTCAACGGCGGAGGGCAGGTGGCCGGTGGCTGTGGTGGAGCAAGAGGAGTTAAGGACTTGTGTTTCTTGATGCGTTAGGGTTATAGAATATCTTATATTATATAACCTCTAATTAGGTTAAACTAATCTTATAAGTTATAAACCCAAAGGGCCATTAAGTCCATCTCCAACTCCAAAGCCCACTCCATGTTATTTAGTCTTGTTAAAGTGTTCATTCCAGTTAGCTAACATAAGCGGGTTTATTGTTCGTTACCTTATTGTGTAACTCTCACGGGTCATAACCCGGTTGGCCATATTGACTTACCCGAACCACTCCATAATTCCAACAGGTTCATCAGTGGTGGTGGTGCGGTGTGGTGTGGTGTAGAGAGTGAAAGAAGAGAGAGAGTAGAAAGAGGGTGGGACAGATCTGGTCTGCAATAGCAAGAAGGGAGGAGTAATGAATTTGAGTTAATTACAAGAATAGTCCCTAGAAGGATAAAAGTCTAAAATACACTCATGTGCGTTCCATGTGATCGGATTTAACCGTAAAATCTAACGACATTTAGACCAAAGGACGTAAACCGTAAACGTGAAGGATGTTTTCTAACATTTTTAAAACTAAAGGACTTTTACTGAAAAATCACGTAAACGTAAAAAACGAGTTTTACTATTCTGTCTAGGTTTAATTAATTGTATTAATTGGATAGAGAGCATGTATATTTATTGTTGCATTTATACAATTTTTATTTATATTTAAACATTTAAGATTAAAAAATAAATTAGTGATTCAAATTAATTTCTCGTACTTCTCATTATAATTTAATTTCTTGCGTGAACCATTTTCTTTATATATACTAGGTTTTATCCCCCATATTACGGGGATGGTTTTCATTTTTCGTTTCTAATATTCACACACACACAAATATATATATATATATATATATATATATATATATATACACTAGCTTTATAGCCCGTGTCATACACGGGATGATCCTGATTATAAAATTACAAGTAAAGTAAATAATTACATAGCGTAAATGAAAAAATGTATTACATCTATGCTTGTATCTATACTATGTGTACATAAATTAATTTTATTTATATCACAAAATGATTTTTTTTAAAATAAATTTAATTAAAAATGCACATGCAGAAACGTACCCTAGTACGCTCTTTTTATTGAAAATTTCATTCTCAGTGTCATATATGTATAATTGAAAGAATTTTGGTTATTAATCAATTTCGGGAATAAGACTATCATACAATAGTAGTCTAACCACTCGGCCTAAATACATAATAAGTGTTACCTTTATTGATATATTTATCAATTTACCACCAATTGAAGGAAATAAAAACATTAAATTGTAACGACGCATGTTCTTCAAAAACTATGTTTTTCTGAGTTACACCATGAAAAAGATTTTCATAAGTTTTAGGGGACTTCTCGGTTTTTTCGTAATGACAACATAAAAAATAACATGTTAACCCATTCAATTTTGCGAATATTTTGCTTCATTTAAGCATAGTTTTGGATGACATGCTTCCAATATAACGTTCTGATCACCATTGAAGGAAAAGTTAATGCTTACACAAATATTTTCAAATTTGATAAAATTTAAAAGTATTGATAGATCTGGGGGTGGCATGTCTAAATATTCGCAATCTTTTCTTAAATTTTAATAGTCGAGGGAAAAATAGTCAATTTTCCGAATCCCGAACCTTTTAATTATTTCCAAAAATACCCTTGAAAATAATTTTGAAACACGAATGATGTTTAAAGTTCTAACTTTCATCCACTTGACATTTTCAAGCCAACACTTTGTTGAACCCGTAACAAATTTGATGATAAATCTATTTGCATTCTCAAACTTTTAAAAAAATACTTAGATTCCTATTTTTGACACGTAACAAATTTTGATCTAAATGTAATTAATTGGTACCAAACAATCTATTTACCAACTTTTGACCCATAAAATCAAATTTAAGTTCAAAAAAAGAAAAGAAAATCCGAAACACTCCTTGATAAAGTAACTAAGAAATTAAATATGATAAAATTTGTTATGTTTGAAAGGGATTAGTATATACTATCCTTATATTTTAACATATGTATAGTTTACTAAATTAACCAAAAAATAAATGGATAGATTTAAAGCATGCATTTATAATTTATAAATTTATATGACAATTTACAATAATAATAATAATAATAATAATAACAGAAAAATTGATTGATTTAAAAAAAATGGATCGACTTTTAAGCATATATTTATAATTTAATAATTTAAAAATTGCTTTATAAAACGAAAGCATATTCGAGTTTTCTTTTTCTTTACAATTTTCTACAATATACATAGTACAATATGTTAATGATAACATTTGAAATTATATTCTTTTTAATCTTTGACAAACAGGGTTTGCTGTTGATTTTTGAATTTCACCAAGCATTTTGGAATATATAGTAAAATAATATGTTAATATTTATTTTTATAAAAATATATAGATATAATATAAATAGATTATAAAAGAAAAATGAATAATTATTAATGTATTGCATATATTAGAGTTTTGGAGGGGAAAAAAATTATAAGAAGTAACCAAAAGATGATAAGTGTTCATAATTATTTTACTTTATTAGAATATGTGTGTGTGTGTGTGTGTTTGTGTGTGTGTGTGTGTGTGTGTGTAGCGTAAGGTTAAAATAAAAACCCAATTGAATTGTGAAAACTCTAGAAACCCATTCTCAACCGCATGTTTTTAATTAAAGTTTGAAACTTGTAGTCCACAATTAAAGTTAATAAAAATGTAAAAGTAAATATAATTTTTTCTCTCTCATGAAAACATATATAAAAATTAGTAAAAAATCTGTTAAAAATAGCAAAATAATTTTTTTTGATTTTTTGATGTTTTGTATTTAATGTAACAACATATATTACATGTGCAAAACAAAACGATGTTACATAGGGTTTTCACAACTCAAATGGGTTTATATATATATATATATATATATATATATAGAAAAGGGTTAAAATAAAATACATAGTTTTGTAGGAAGAGTAGGAATGACATAAAATTTAGAGTTAGGAAACTATGTGAGCCTATTTAGGGAATTATGTAGGCTAAATCTTAGATCTTAGAAAACTATTTGGTATTTTGGAAACTACTAATCTTAGCCACTAGATCCTAGATCTAAGGGGCTAGATCTAATCTTACTCTTCCTAGAAAACTAATTATATTTACTATAACCCACCCCTATATATATACGGGAGTGTTATACTAAAAAGAAGTAGTTTTCTAGGAAGACTAGGAATAAATTATAGCCATTGGATCATTTTAATCAATGGTTGAGATTTAAAATTACCAAAAACCGATATAGTTTTCTAGAATTACTCTTTCACCATTATAACCGACATAGTTTTTTAGAATTATTCTTTCATCATAGATTATAATGCCACATGTCAAAAATCTATTGGTTCTTACTATTACTAGGAAACTTCTTATTCTTATTTGAACCATTTTCTATATATATATATATACACACACACACACTAGTTTGAGGCCCGTGTATTAAACGGGTAGTTAATGAAAATTTTAAAATTTAACCCTTAAGTGAAATACAGTCAACAAAATGATCATATATTGTTAATACAACTACAATTTACATTAAAATTAAATAAATTATATAACTAATATTAAAAAAAATATGTTATAAACAAGTAAAACTTTCCTTGTACACTACATTTATGATTGTATTGGTCGGTATACATTATTTATCAAAAAACAAAATCTTTAGTCCATGTCTGCTGTAACTTTTGATAAGGTTTACATATAGGCCTGCTTATAACTCTTCCGTGTGACAAGTAAGGTTCTTCAAGTGCATACCAACCCTAGATAGATGATAGTGTATCTATGAAACTAACAAAAAAAATATTCATGTACATAAAATATCATATATTTTAATCAATTGATATGATGTCATTTGAGATCATTTGCTCATGCTTATCCAGAAAAGATTATTATCCTAAAAACAAGATTACCTGAACTTTGATGATATAATCATCCTTAGAATCTTTAGAATGTGAAATTCATTGTCATTAATATTCTGTGTATGATAAATTTTTAATTGATTTTATATTTTACAATTAAAAATTGTATAATCAAGCAGCATATGAAATTTAAAACATAACAAAATGATTTGTTTCATTTCATATGAATATAATTGCTTGGAAAATGATAAAAACACACTAACCTTAATGTCATGTTCAAATAACAGTGATTATTCTGAGTTAGCAGAATATTAGAGGATTTAAAGTTACATAAAGTGAAGGTAGTAAGTCTTATTTATAATAGTTGAAAGTATTGGATTAGAAAGTTTAAATTTTGAATACTAATCCCGCGTTATAAGTTAAGATTATTGGAAGTAGCTAGAATATTTAAGTAATGGATATATATATATATATATATATATATATATATATATATATATAGGGTAGGGTTATGGTAAAAATAAATTGTTTTCTAGGAAGGCTAAGAATAATAATAGACCATTGGATCAAGGCATCTAATGGATGAGATTAAAAGTTACCAAAATGAAAATAGTGTTTTAAAATTGGCCTTTCGTTATAGTGTTTAGGGGCAAACTTGTCAAAATAATTTATAAAAACATGTAACTGCCATTCTCATCGGTGGGGAGTTGCGATAATTATGGCTAATATATGGCATTTTCCATTATTATGATAAAAAAAAAACACAATCACTTAATTCTATCAACTAGATTAACTTCAAAAGGTGTTTAGAAGATAACATTGTTTATCGGAGTTTCGAAGCAATCAAGGTAACGAAAGTCTTCGATATTGTTTTTCATTCTACAACTCTCTTAGATTCTTCGCTATTGTTTCCTAATCGAAGTTTCATTCTACCACAATCTTAGATTCTTCGCTACTATTTATTTTCTTCGAATTCAAGCTGTAGGAGATTCTTCGCATGTGCGCACCATTGGAATTTCATAATCAATTAGCCATAGATGCGGCGGTTCAGAGAGAACCGAACAGAATGTTGTTGAAGAAATTAAAGAATTTGAGTGGTATACAGACCGGCCAATCGAAGCATCGGGGGAGGGGTTGGCATCGGTTATTTATTGAAGATTTTAATTAGGGAGTTTGGAAACGGTCGAAGAAGGAGACATAGACGAAGACAGTTATCACTTCGTATTTTGTTTATTTTTATAGTTTCATAATTTTACTTCCACTTTAGTTTTGAATTTAGCAGTTTCTTATGCAGCAATTGTTTGTCACAATGCTTCCACTTATATCATATTATCATGTATTTTGATGTTGAATGTTAAGTTATTTCCTTTTTTTTTATCATGGTGCCATATTTTCTTTATGAACAATTCAACATGATAGTTTTGCCTTAGCGTAATATTCTAAGTTTGGAATTCATAGTGTTTTAGTTCATAGCATCATAGACTCTTAGTTCATATAATTATAAGCTGGTTTTTATTAATAATTCCTTAGGCTGAGGGGTGTGGGGGGCGCGAGAGGGGGCGTGAGTGGGGGCGCCATCCAATAATATTGTGACGTGTGGCAGAGAGAGAAACTTGATTAGATGGGTATTGGTAGTGGTGATAGCGCCCCGGGGCATGGTGTGGAGGGGCGCGAGAGGGGGCGCGAGAGGGGGCGCGAGCGGTTTATTTTTTAATTTTTTTATAAATGTATTAAAAAAACGTATTATTAAAAAAACTAGTAATTATTTAAACAAACACACATTAATTAAAAAAACACATTAATATATAAAAAAAAATTGTATGTTGGATGGTTGAAAGCCGGATGATTGTTGCGACCCCGAATAAAATATCGGTTGGTCCGGTGCCGACCATAAATCGTCGTAACTGTAATCTGAATCTAGGTTTCGAATATAGGGTGATTTTGGGTTTTGGGTGTGGTGTGTGAGAATGGTTTTGGGTGTGCTATGTATTAGTGAGTATATATTTTTGATATATGTAAGTGATATATATAGAGATTGATAATTGGTGAAAATTTTTTCTTCATCATCTTTCTTATTATTATTCTCCATAATAACTGGACCACCAGCATTACCAGTTCCATGATCTTCACCTCTTTCTTGTAAAATGGGTTCACTCTCATTACTATTATTATTATTATTATTTGACTCCGGTCCAATTTCAGACTCATTTGCAACCCTCGGCTGCACTGAACCACCACCACCGTGAACGGAGCTTGAAGAGCCAACTTCACCGGAAAAGATGGAAACAAAGCCGGTTCGTTTAGCCCAGAAAACTTCACCGGAAAATATGATTACAATAACAAACAACAATATGTTATATGCCCAGAAGAAAATTTTTTTTTTTTTATTTATCCAAGAGCCCAACGGCTCAATTCACTCTTCCCAAAGCCGGTCACGAGCGCTACCTCCCTTGCGCCTGCCTCGTTTTCCGCTCTCGCGCCCCTCTCGCGCCCCTCTCGCGCCCCGGTGGTGTGGCTCTCGCGCCCCGGGGCGCTATCGAACGCCTTCTCGCGCCCCTCCTAGCGCTCCGCACCCCTCGGCCTTATTGTAGGATGATCAGATGGTTTTTAAAACATGTTCAGTCAAATCATTCATCCCTTGATTATAGGAATAAATATTGAACGTTTATTTTTGAAGACAATAAATAATAAACTAAAATTACCATCATAACCTTACCTTTAAATTTGAAGGAATGCCACATGTCAAATAACTAGCGGTTCTTATCATTCTTAGAAAACTATTTATTTTTATTTAAACCCTTTTCTATATATATATATATTAACAACTTATAGAAAAAAAAAAGAATAAGTAAAAATTTCGGATTTTATGGAAGCATGGTAAATGATTTTGAACCAAATTAACTATTTTTTTTAAATTAATGTGAAAATGGAATATCCTTGAAATGCAATGAGGAGCATGATTAAATTACAAATAATAAAAAATAAAAATAAAAATAATAAACATATCTATTAGGTTACATTATAAATAAGATGTGAGTCTTAATGAATTTTTTATAATATATTTTAATAATAAATATTATAACTATAATTTTTTTTTAAAAAAAATGTGAATAGCTTTATTATTTTGATATAAAACATAATAAACACTTTAATTATTTACCAACCAACAGGTAAAACCAACATAATCTCAATTCATTTTATCTGTGTAAAAGTAAAACTAATAAGTTAATATAATATTAAAATTATGTAAATAATTTATTAAAGCGATATTCTATGTTTCATTATCCTAAATGGTTTTTTGAAAGCGAAAATAGTGAAATGGGATTGAAATATATTTTTTAGTTTAACATTTTAAATGTTTTTAATTAAATAATTTGTCTTATAAGTAATATTAAATTAAATATATTTAAATGTATAAATCAAGTCATAAAATATATATTTATGAAACATTTTAATTTGAGTTATGGAAGAAAATATTAAAAACTAAATATTAATCTTCTTATTTCTAAAACCCTTTATACTACACAATAAAGTCATATAAATAAATAACAAATAGTTCATAGAGTAAATCGTTATACATATGGATTATAATTATAATGTTCAAGATATATATAATAGGTATTCTTCATATTTCCAATATTTATATAAAATGCTTGGAGAAAATTAAGAAAATACACATTTTTCTGAGTTCAAATGCCTATTAAAAAGTTTTAAATCCAAATTTGAAACCAATCTTATTTAAAAAATTATGCACTGCTGCTCGAATCCATGTTTAAAAACAATTTATAGTTTCTCATACAAATCCAAATTATTCGACAATGATGTACCTTTATTTTCTTTAATTTGCAATTACCTGTGACTTTAAAATTTTGTTTTAACATGCTTGCAACTTCAATTTGATATTTTTTTTTATTTCACCATTAATGTTAATGAATGAATTAGGATTTACATTTAATAAAAATACTGAATTCATATATTTTAAATGGCTTAAAAGATAAGGACCATATATTGAAATGAGTTAAAAGAAATGCGAGGATGACTAACAGAGTGACAAGTGGCAAAAATTGGTTGTCTTTTATTAGAATATATATATGTGGAGAGGATCAAGAGAAAACTCACATTTAGAGAGAAAAATAAAAAACTCCTAAAGAATTATTTTAATTAAAAATAAAAAAATATTTTCAAATTTCTGTTTTAGCCATTATTCTTATATTTTCTTATATTTCACTTGAAAAATATAAAAAAATAAAAACTAATAAAAAAACTCCGCTGTAATGCACATACGTATTACTGTGCGATACCGTTGTATTACACATGTATATTACTATGTATTTTTGAGTTTAATAATGTTTTATTGCATATATTCAATATTTGTGTATTGTATATGTATAGTAGTGTTGTATTATATGGAAAAAAATTAATAATAAAATAAAAGTCGATGTGGTGCACATGTGCATTAATGTTGTATTACACATACGTACTAATGTGTATTCGATGTGTGTATTAATCTTATATTGCATATATACAATAGTGTGTATCAAATATGTGCAATAGTGTTGTATTCTATGCAATACAAATACTTTTGCATATATGCAATGCACACTATTACACATGCGCACTATACCGACGAGGTTACCGACAAGTTTTTTTGTTATGTTTTTTTTTGAACCAATAACAACATATAAGAATAATGGGAAAAAAAGAAACTTCAAAAAATTTTTTTTTTTTAATTTAAAAATAGTTTTTTAGAAGTTTTTAAGTTTTTTCTTTAAGAGGAGTTTTCACCAGAACCCACCCCTTATATATATACATATATATATATATATATAAATTTTATTTATTGTGAGTAAATTAATAATATATTTAGGGTTTGATAATGAAATGGTTTCACATATAAATAATATGTTATAACTCAGTTTAAAAAGTATATGGGTTTGGTAAACTCATGACCCGCTTATTTTTTTACTATAAAATTGTTTGTTAATTATAAATAATGTTTATTTAAAAAAATCGGATATTAATTTTTAGTATATCTCTATTTTATATGATTTTTATATCAAATATTTGGTGAGATAATTTTTAGTATAATGAGCTGTTATAATCCGTTTAAGGGTTATCTAGGTTTGGTAAGACTCATATCCGTGAATTCGGGTCAAATGCATGAGAAGCCTCCATTTATAAATAAAACAATATGGTGGCTTGAGAGAATGTGGAAGTAACTAGAAAACTTTTAGTGGTTTCGTTTATATATATTTAGGATTTTCTTAATTTTAACTTTATACCTCACAACGGTAGAGCTCATTCAATAATAATTCTATATATGCATGTATTAAAAACCAAAAGATCAAAGTTTTGACTAAAAAAGGTATTGATAGCACTCTTGACTCGACTACATAAACAAGAAACTAATATCAGACTCTAAACTGATGAGTTTATAGTCTACTAGAATTTATGAAATCGATATAGTTGCACATGCATGTGCATACATAGATGCATAAGTGCATACATAATACATTTGTACGCATATATATAACCTTGATATATATAGACGTCATGAATAATTGAATACAAACGTATAATCCAAGGCTCAATTCACGTCCTTCATATTAATTAACCTAATTCTCTTTTAACAAGTATAAGTGTAGCCAAACTTTTATAGTTTCTCAGTTTTAAATAAAATACACACATTGTTCAAAAAGATTTATTATTCCATTTCAATTACCTGAGTCACTTTCTACATGAATACAAACTCATAACACCAATTAAGGGCATGTGGTGTTGGCTGGAACAACATTAATTGCTAATTTTTGATTAAATTGGCAATGTCCCTCTAAAGAACTGATGTAATAATGCATTCCCGGCGTGGTCAATTTGAAGATATCTGGGCTTGTTGTTAAAGTAGATTCACGGTTACTGACGTGACAATGATCGTAGTCATCCTTACACACTTCTGCGACATCAGTTGATCCTGTGAGAAATTCAAAGACCAGACAGTCACCGACGGTGAAGATCTTTTTGGATGCCCATTCGGAGTAGAAATTGGAGTCGTTTGGGTTAGGAATTACCCATCCGGTGGCTTCACCCACCATATACTGCTTTGTCGTTGCCAAGCTACAGAATGCCACTGATGCAATCATGGCCATGAAAACAGCCATATTCAAGTTGTGAGCATTCATCTTTTTTAATCCCTCTTGTGTTTACTTTTGAGTTTCAAGTATTTTAGTTTTGAAGGAACGTGAAGTTAAATAGTTGTGGTTTGAACATCATAACTTAATTTGGTATTGGGATATGTGCTTATTAATTTTCACTCACATTTTTAATTAAATTACGTTATTCATTATATATTACATTAATTATTAATAATATGAAAACAAAAAATATGATTTTTGTTCATATTTACTTTAATGAAAATATTTGTAGATGATAATTTTGTTACATAATAGGGAACAACTAACACGGTTTAGAATTTTGTAATATTTTTTTTATGTTGGTTACATGATAGGGAACAACTAGATAAAATCAAATATGATATTAAAAGAAAGGTGTAAATAGTTTGTTAGCTTGTAGTTTACATATTATATTTTTTTAATTGGTAAACCAAAGTGTAGCAAAAATACCCATATTATTTTATGCCGATAAATTAATATGTAGCGTGGAAGTTATTTAGTTAAATGATATCTAAAAATTAAGGGTTACCTAAACGTACTCTTTCCCCTTAGTTGTCTCTAGCCACATCTTTAAACTATCAATTCTTTTAACAATTTTATTTGAGATATTAATTATTTCCACCCATATCTCTAAACTTATCAATTCCTTTAATAATTTTATTTGACATATTTTCTTCTCTAACATTTTATTTTTCAATTTATGGTCTCTTTTTAAAATATTAAATAAAAAACTATAAACTTTTTATTATTATTTTTTTCTCCTTTTGTGTTTTTTTCCTTTATCATAATAATAATATTTATTATAACAGTGTTAATGCATTATTATACTAATAAAACTATATATATATATATATGTATATGTATATGGCTAATACTAATATTGATACTAGTAAAAACAAATAAAAATATTAATAATATTTATAATATTGATAATAATAATAATAATAATAATAACAATAAGAATAATATATTAATTATAACAAGGTAGGAAAGACTAATATATATATATATATATATATATATATATATATATATATATATATATATATATATATATATATATATATATATAAACAATGTTAAAAGAAAATGATGAGTGATTTGATAAGTTTAGGTTCATAATGAGTACATTCAGTAAAAATAGAATAGAAGGATGTACATTTAGCATCACCCTAAATTAAATAGTGCTTCATATTACACACATGACAGTTTTAAGAATAAGATAAGAAACATGTGTTGTTTTTTACAACAATTTCATAATTGAAGTTAATAAGAATTTTATTGGGTATTTATATGGTAACTAGTTTCAATCAACCCCACGTGTCGCGAAAAAGACGAGCCATGAACTTGATCGATATCGGTTTGCTTTGTTACGAAGTAAATGTGTCTAACTTATCTAATTTAGCATTCCAAATATACAATTTTGCTTTTTAAAATTATTTAGTTAAATAATAATATAACTAATATGTTCGGTGTGTTCGCTACAATAACAGTGTCAGTACGTTCGTTGCAGTAATCGTGTTGTTACGATATTAATGCTTGTTATAGCAAAGGGATGATAAAACTAAGAAAGATAAAGCACTGATATATCTCTTATGATATTATCAATTATACAACTTCAATACCTGAAAACTATACTTTATTTGAATACAAGTTCGTTTTAATTAATTGCATGGATACTCCTTGTGGTTCGCACGAATTTCACCTATGATCCCTAACTTTAAAAAATTACGTGCATGCTCCTTGAAACTTCAATGTGGTAACACTTATGCTCCCTAACGTGGATGACTGTTAGTTTTTCCAGTTAAATGATTATGAAGTTACCATTATACCCTTTATTAAAAAAATGAATTAATATTAAAAACATTATAACCTAATATAAATATATTAAAATATTGACTATATCTGTGTCTCCCTCACTCATACATGACACAACCATATCGCCGGTTGAATTAATGGCTGTCGCACGCATCCACCAGCAGGCTTCGACTTCACACCATTGGCCCTACCACGCCTCCGGTTGAATTCCCACGCTACACCTCCACTCACACACTTACCACACATCTGCCGCAAGAACCGTACAACCACCGCCATGGCTACTTGCTCGATTGATCGATCTGTTCAGTGGCGGTTTCCGGCGAGGATGACGGGAACACCACCCTATTGCAAATCTGATTTGGGCTTGATTGGAGAATGTGATTCGCTTATTGAAGTCCAAATAATTCTAAAAACTGTGTTCGATTTATAGGGTTTGAAATTGAGTTTAAAGTTGAGAATCTAGTTCTTTTGTAGGTATGAAGCCACACTGATCTGGGAGTTACTAAACTTCTCATATCATCTATGTTTTCAGATTGGTTAGGTGCATTGGTTTACGGTGGGCAACAATAGATTATGTTTCTTTTCTTTTTCTTTTTTTACCTTTTCCAGGTAAAAGAAATCAGGGTTCGTTTGGTTTGGTAGCGAATCTTCAACGACTTTCCGACTTGTTGTAGGTTTTCGGTGGTTTAAGTGGCGGTTGCACTAGGAGGATGAAGATGTTGAGACGGTATGGGGGTCGTGTGTTTGGTTGACCAGACAAATAAAACAGAGATATTTTGGTACTTTTTTAGATGCGGGGTATTTTAGAAATTTCATAGATAGTTATGGAGCATGAGTGTTATCATGTTAAACTTTCAAAGCACATGTAATTTTTTAAAGTTAGGGATCAAACCCTGAAATCTGTGCAAACCACATAGAGCCTCCATGTAATTAACTCCAACAAAACATATACCAAAATGTCAAGAAAAAAAAGTGCATATTTATTTAAGTTAACGAACATCTAACTAATATATTAAAGCAACACAATTTTGTTCACATGTCCTTCACCTAGGTTGTCCACATAGGCTTCCATGTCATCAACATTCCATAATCTATTTTCCACATATTACAATAAAATTTTAATCAATGATATTGACTTTTATATTTTTGTAACTTATTAACGTAATTATGATATTAATTATTCTAATTATTGTTAGAATTATATTTACTGAATTATTTATTTATAAAGTATTTTCTTTTTATGTTATAGACATAGTTTAACATCTTTTGTAATATCTGCTGGTAAAAACTTATGTCAAATATTTGTGTTGATTAAATATGTTTTTTACATTTTATATTGTTTCTTGATATGTTTTTCACCTGTGTGTGACACAGGTTATTATCCTAGTAAGTGATTAAAGTAAAACTAAATAAAATAAAGTCATATTATTTTGTATTATATTATACAGTATAATATAATATCATGTTATAACATTTGATAAAATATATATCTTATTATATTGATTAAAATTATATTAATTTCTGGAAACATTAAAAGTAAGCATAATTTAAAGAGAAAATACTATAAAGAATATAAATAAAATATATTATTTTATATGCATAACGAAATAAAATTAAAAAAATATACAAAACTATTTTACTGCACCCAGTAAATCTCATTAATAGCAAAATTATTGGCAGGGTTTGGAAAGGGTAAGATTTAAGCTAACATTACCTTTATCCTTAAGGATAGAGATGCTTTTAGATAGACCTCTGGCACCGTTAACAAACTGTTACAAACCACCAAACCTGAAAAATTTAACATTAAAGAGCTACCAAAAAAATAACAAAAGACGTGGTGGGGGGTGGGGGGGGGGGTAATATAACATCATAAAACAATATATAGGATCATAATACCACACAGAAACGTATATACATCAAGACAAACACATGAAAAGGTCACCTAAAGTGACATATAAGGAAAACTAAGTGTATACCACAAAGTTAAGACTCAAATATACCATATCATAAATTTGTTTACCTTAATCATACATCTCCGCAAACCTTCATCCTGGATCATGTCCTCAGAGCGATGCAACTGTAACAAATCCTGTCTAATCCATTCATCTCAAGTCATTTTGGGCATACCTTAAAGGTTCCATTGCTTTAACTGGCATTGTCAACCGCTTCCACTTTATATGCCCAAACCATTTCAATCTCCTCGTTATCATATGTAATATACTATCTGATGTGTGAATACATATACATATATACATATATATATATATATATACATATATACATATATATGTATATATAGAATATGAAGCTTTAAAAACGGATTAACCTAACTAGGCTCACACAATAGGCAAGTTTACTGATCATGTGTAGCACAGATAGAGGAAGTCGGAATATCAAACACAAGGGCATGTTCTACGATTCTATGAAATGACCCTAAACTAAGATTCGACTAATAAATCAAATTGACTTTATTTTATTTTAATTACTTAAATCTAACTTACTTAATTGAATTAACTGGAAAACATAACAAAACTTGGCGGGACTTTAACAGGTATGGAGAAAAAACTACATAGGCTAGAATTCTATTGGCAATTCAATGATTAACAGAATTAACTAATCAGATGACACTGGGATCTTAAAAATAAATCAACTAAGGCTTGCTAAAGTTCGATAGATCACTCTCGGTCTCACCAGCTAACCCTCACGAATCTTTGAAGATTGAATTATCCTACCGGGATAATGTTACTAAAGTACTCTAATGACGCATCACCTCCCTGGCTCAACAACACAAAACTCGCTCAAAATTGGTACTATCAATTCTAGGGATAAAGTGATAGCAATATCTAACCTGATCTAAGACACTTATCTTCACGTTAATCTAAACCGGACAAGACCAAAACTCGCTCTCACGCAATTCTAGCCTAATCGGACAAAGATACGAGACAAACTGACTCCCTATTACCTCTCGACCGTAAGGAAGGCGGACCTACTAAATTTTAATAATTAACTACACATGATACTCATATGGCCGCACGCTAACCACAATGAGATCAAAAACACCAAGTCAATGACCTAACCGAATAACCTAACCAAACGACACAAAATCAATTCATCAAAGAAATAAGGGGAATCACAGGCGATTATTATATAAAACCAATAACTAACACATCCATAATCAGATTAAATAAAGCTTTCAGTTGTAATACGCCGTGTAATTAATCAAAACCAAATAAATTGTCAAACAAAATCAATATTCATCTCAACCTAGGTAGTTCAAATATTTAGCTACTTATAATAATAAATGAAAACAAAACAATTTCAGTAACAAAACCCATATATAATAATTACAAAATAAAGAAAATATGGCAAAAGATTGAAACCAAATAGCTAATGAACCCTAATTTTTTCTTGTGCAATGAACAGAACCTTCAAGAAAACTTCTATGCATCCAAAGTCTGTTCCTACGTTTTCAAAAACCCAATAAAGTAATAATTCTTCAAACTGTGTTCCGCTCCCAAGAAAAAAAAATTCCCTCTTGACTTGTTAATTGTCGGCTCGTGGCTAGCCTCCAATTTACCGACCAAAATTATTATATTCCTTTAATGAACCATATTACTTCATTTTATAATCTCCATCTTGTGGGGCTGCTCCGTGTTTAATTTTGTTTTTGTTTTTCTTAAAATCATTAATTTGGCTGTTAAATTCTTTGTTATCATAATTTATTAATAAAATTAATTAAATATAACTATTACTAGCTTTAGAACTCGTGTGATGCATGGAAAGCTTAAAAAATACAATTAAACTATAGAAATTAAATGATTAAATGTAAAAAACCTATATTTTATCAAATTAAATAGTTTAATAAGTTCAAATTATATTTTTTAATAGAATATTCATACGAATACGTGGTTAATTCTCACGCAATTTCTTCATTATCTTGAAAAAGGATGAACATAGCGATTTTAAGTTGTAATTATATTTTTTTAATGTAATAACGAATTTTAACAAAAGACAATATAAAAGAGAACATAATATATAAATTAGCATGACTAAAACACACTTTTGTATTACAAATTTGAAAGAAATGGATGAGAACTCCATTAATCTATGAAGATTGAATGAATACGTGGGAATAAAATTATTATTCATTCATAATTTCTTTTTATTTTTATCTTCTTATATAAGTATCATTCATTAATTTTTACCGCATTCATCTTTTACACTGAAAAGTATGTATAAATTAATTTAATAAAAAGGTAGATATGATTTCATTAAATATATAAATATTTTTATTATACTAACATAAATAACCACATATTTTTAATCTCTATAATTTAGGTAATTATTATTTGATTAAATGATTGACTGATACGTTTTCATTACACTGACATAAATAAGTTTTCATTAAAAATAGGAAAATAGTTTAATTGGAAAATTTTGTCAATTAATCTCCCAATGACATGTGTACCAACTATTTTACTTTATTAAAATACGTAGATTACATTACATACAATAAAAAATAATAATAATAGGAAAATATAATATATGTTCGAATATAAAAACGTTTTTATTAAGTTTAAAATTAAAGAACTTCATTATTTCTCATTGTCTTTATAACCCAACAAAACTCAAATACGAGTAAATTAGGAGCAATATTTAATTAAAACAAATTAAAAAACTATTAAAAATGCCGGAATAATTTATAATATTTAAAAATAATTTAGACTATATCACTAGTCACTACTAATACTCCTTTAAAAACCTCATTTCTTATCCAATCTAAGCTTGTGTGCCCACACATCCACTTTAACATCTTCATCTATGCTACCTTCATCTTGCAGGTTTGTGTCTTCTTGATGGCCTAACATTCTGTCCCATATAACATAGTTGGTTTAACTACAAGCCTATAAAAATTTTCTATTATTTTGTGTGGAACCTGTTATCACACAAAGCCTAGTGGGGCTGCTCTCCCCTACACTAACCAACCTGGATGCGATGAGCTAATATCTATCTCCCTATCCTTTTTGTAGAAACGATCCTAAATACTTGAATTTAGTTGCTTGTGGAACCTCTTGATTATCAATGGTAATCTGAGTATTGTCGTCGCCTACACCACTGAATGGAGATACTCAGTCTTTAAGAGACTAATTTTTAAACATTTGCCCCCTAAAGTTGCCCGCCACTCCTCCAACCTCTCATTCAGACTTTGTTTAGTCTCTTCACTAACACAATATCATTTGCGAAAGCATGCCCCATCAAACGGTTTCTTGAATTAACCTAGACTACTCATCCAACACTACCGCAACAAGAAACGGACTTAACGTAGATCCTTGGTGGTGTCCTACCATGTAACATTTGTTACTTTTAAAACCCGAAAACCCGACCCATTTTGAATTTTCAATTTTTGTTATAAATATATACACCTCATATTCGTTTCATGTATTTATGTGACATTCATTCATTGTTTATTTGTAATTTTATTGGTATTCCTTAAACCCGGTTTATCATTTCATTTGTGTTTAAACATTCAATGTTAATATAATATTCGCAAGGATTTAATTGGTCCTTCGTTTTCTTATTTATTTTGATCAATTAAAGAAACTACGAGATTTAAAAGTTTTTAGTAAAGTTAACTATTTGGGTAAAATATAAAAATCCAAATATCAAGCTTTATTTCGTTTTTTTTATAATTATCCAAAGGGCAAGATCTTAAATGCAAATATATTTATAATTTGATTTATAAGAAACCTAAAAGTTTAAGGGGTGATTATGTAACATTGATTTAATTAATATTTTAAAACCCTTCTTCTAGCCCACCCTATTCGCGATTTTTCGACGAAGGTTTCGGTGACGGGAATCCGGCGCTGGCGACTGGAATCCGGCGTCGGCAACCCTTAAAACACAGTTGAAACGTAAAATAAATCCAATATAAAGATAGTAATACCTTCCTCCATTAATGGCCAACTTTAATCGCCATAATATCATGTAACAACAACTTTTATTGGCCGAATTAAAGTCCTCAAACAGTCGGAAATAGTAATCACGTAATAACAAGCATTTAACGTTCAACGGTCCAATTAAAACTATAAATAGGCTGATAATCCTAAGCTTTTGGGTAAACATACATTCTAAATCCGATAATCGATACGTCTAAGCTCATTTTCCGACCATCGACGTTCACTATCGTTTTGGCACTATTATATATATATATATATATGAATAATTTCAAGCCGTTGATCAAAAACTCAAACATAATTTTAATAATCATTGAACGAATCAACAACTTATATTTTTAGGGTTTTGGGTGGGGAAGATGAAGTTGAATGTTAGGTTATAAATTAATATGTTTTCATTTTATTAACAAAGATGTAAATATGGCTTGGTGGTTAGAATATCTGGGTATGAGTTGAGAGACCGGGGTTCGAACCCAAGACAGCTCACATTTTCCTTGACTAAATTTTTTAAAACATATATTTTATTTATTTAAAACTAATTAATATATAATAAATTATTTAAAAATCATAATTGTAACACCGTGAAAATAACCCATCTAGTTTTGGGTCAAAAATGTAATTTTAGAAGTTAATGGGTTAAAAATGCCAAATCTGGAAGTAGAGGGACTGAAAATAGAAATTCTGGAACTTATGCATCTTCGCGTATCGCGAAGATGCAAAGCAGAACATCTTCGCGTATCGCGAAGTTGCTGACACACATTTCAACGTTATCCAGTGTCGTGGTGACACGTGTCAACACCGGGTTGATTTTGCGGCGCCGTCATGCATCTTTGTGTATCGCGATACGCGATATGCGAACCGCTATAGGCTGCATCTTCGCGTATCGCGAAGATGCACAAAATCGCCTATAAATAGGCAACTACGAGCTCAGCCCATTCATCCCATTTTCACACTCATTTTCATACACTTAACCTAGGGATTCGTGCCAAGGACGTTCCGAGGTGCCGAGGGCTATTTTCGCATAGAAACGAGGTGTTGTTGCGCTGTTTAACGAGCTGTTGATCTTGTAAACGAAGCACAAGCCGAAGTGCTACTAATTTCTTAAGTTCTTAAGTTCCGCCTAGCCGATTAAGGTTAAGTTACTTACTAGTTACTTTAAATACATAGTTATAACTTAGTTAAGGGTATAGTCGTTAAACTGCTAATGTTTTTCCAAGTAATGTTTTATAAAGTAAAGACGTTGCTTCCATGTGAAGTAATGTTATCAAAACTATTATTTTGACGGGCACGTAGTAACTGGAAGGGGGGGGTATCATTAGTAGACTCTTCTTGTCTAAGGAAAACAATTCGTATACATCTCAATCAACCGCAGGACCCGTTTGCTTACCTGGAGAAGTTTTCCAACGTGAAATCCTTTATTAGGCCAAAGCGTGCTATTCCAAACGTCATATGTAAATCCAAAGTATTTTCGTAGAACGACTATAACTATACTAAGATTAGGTCAGACCTAAGAGTCTGCTGATCAGACCTCGAGTCTGCTGAACTAAATCATACTTCAAATCTGCTGATCAGACCTCGAGTCTGCTAAAACTGAATCAGACTTCCAGTCTGCTGATCAGACCTCGAGTCTGCTGAACTGAAACAGACTTAAAGTCTGCTGAATATTACCAACTAGGTACTTATGCTAACCTATTATGGTATATAGGTTAATAGCATACTAAAGCTAAGGATACTGATATTCCAACTGATATTACAAGGTGAACACGTTAACCTTTTACTGTCTGAACTGATTTTTACTCTTGTAATAGACTGGTTGTTTATTACAAAGAGTCTGATAAATGTTTGCATGAGATATAATCTCTAAAATCGTTATAATACAAAATAGATAATAAAGAGCAACTCAGACCGAATACACATGTGTCTGGATCCATACATAACTGATAATTGGCATACAAAACCAAGCCAGTCATAACCAGTTCTCCATAAGGGTTACATAGGCTTTGGGAAGGTTGTCTCCGAACAGGGGCTATGTACTCGGGGAACCTTTGAATTGTGTGTGTAGGGTAGTGGTACAAATCCCGGGAATGGACAGGCATTCCTGCTGAGTTTGTGAAATAGAAAACTATGTTTGTATTTAACGACTGTTATAAATGTTTTATCGAGTCAACGTTTCACCAGCATATAGCTGACGTGTTTTTCCCACCTTTGTAGGTAATTAGATGACAATAGATGGTATACAAGAATTGGAGTCATAGAAGTTCGCTCGAGATGGCACGTTTTTGAATATTATAAATCCTTGTATTATTAATATCACTGTTTTGTAAAACTGAAACTCGGGTGTTTAATTCCCGAGTAATTTTGATAATGTAAATATATATTTTAATATTTAAAGACTTCTGCTAAAATGAACCCGCTACTCTGATATATTTATAAAACGGGTGCCAACTGTTGGTCACACCTCTAGGCCCTGGATCAGGATGTGACAGGTTGGTATCAGAGCCATCGGTTTTATCGAATTAGGTATTAATAAAAATTAGTACCTAAGCTTTAACCATTTATCTAATAAGTAGGGATAAGTTATGATTGGTAGTCTATCTATCCCTAAGTTTATATATATGCAGATGTCGTATACAAATTATTATGGACAAAGACGTCGGGTTGCAAGGAGGTCAAATCCTGCCCCCGATGCCGAGCCATCTGATAGATCTAGCACGAATTTTGGTCCTAAGTGGCCAACTGTTGCAGTGAACCCGACTGAATCGGTGTACACAAACCCGGCTGATCTGAATAACTGTAATAACCCGATGAATCCAAATCCGATGAATCAGATGAACCAATATCCTGTTGATCAAATCGATCCCTACTTGGCTTACGGAAGCCAACCAGTATATGCTCCTGGAAGCCCCGAGATGCCAATTGAAATATCAAGTGACACTTCAGAAAGTGTTCCGCTGACTGGTACACCGAACTACTATCTATATGATATGGAAGTTCATAGTAGAGTTAAACAGGAAACAAGTACTGAATATTCCAGCTGGATGAATTGTCATTCCAACCAAAGTTTGTGGCATGTTGGATCACCGCCACCAGGTACCCAAATTCTAGCAAGACCAACCCAAGGACCAATCCACTATTCTGAGGTTCCTGGTTTTCCACCATACCAAGGTCCTATTCTGACTGAGGCTGAACAAGCACACGAGATACTGGAGGAGGCCCGTCTCATCGAGGAGTTTTATACAAACAACCTTCTCGATGAGGAAATACAGGAGTATGTAGCAAATCCTCACCTGTATCCAAGGGAAACCGCCTATCTTTTCCCTTCTGCATCTGCACCCATAGGATATCCCAACCCTCCTAACTCAGTAATGGACGAATTAAGAAACGGGAAGGTTAAAAAGAAAAAGATAAGCAACAAGATCATCAAGAAGTGTGACAAAATGAAGAGCCTAGTTAAAAAATGGGCCAAGGATTAGGATTATATAAATATTGTTGTTTAAACATGTTGTATTTTTCTATCCTTCTGTACTGATATGAATAAAATCCTGTGTTTTGTGTTTTAAATCCATGTATTTATGTGATTCACAGAATGTCTGAACAACAAGAAACCCGATTAAGTCGAGGGAGTCAAGCTAACAAAGCGAAGACCCCTGAAAATAATAATAATTCAATTCCGGAAGAATATACTAGAGGCATACGTGATATGATAAAAACGGTTTCCCCGTTAATCAAAGAAGCTGTAACTCCATTGATAAAGATGGTGCGAGACCACACGACTAATTCTAAAAGTTTAGCCAAATCAAAATCAGAAAAACAAACGCAGCCAATCCATAGCGTATCAGTACATTCAAAAAGAAAAGAGACTGAAAAGACAAAGCTGAGAAGGAAAAGAAACAAGAAGGCTATGAAAGTACCACTGCTGAACACGTCCCGAGCAAAACAAAAAGAGCAAAAATTAGCACGGGATGCACCTTCAAAGATTTTCAAGTGTTTAAACCAAAAGAATTCAATGGGGATAAAGGGGCGATAACAACGCTTCGTTGGATTGAGGAAATGGAATCCATAGTAATTATAAGTAAATGCACTGAAGAAGAAAGCATTTAGTACTCTTCTCAGATGTTCAAAGGAGAGGCGCTGGAGTGGTGGAATACGTTGATTGAGATCAAGGGAAGGAGTAACATGTATAACCTGGAATGGAAGATTTTTAAAGAGTTAATCAAGCAAAGATTTTGTCCCATTCATGAGGTGGATCAAATCCAAATTAAACTTTGGAATCACAAGGTCATTGGTACAAATATCAAGGAATACAACACTAAATTCCTTGAGTATTGCCAGCTAGTACCACATTTAGTCACGCCCGAATATAACAAGGTGATGCGGTATATTTATGGGTTACCAAAAGAAATTCGTGATCATGTAAGATCACACATGCCTGCTACCATCGAGTCTGCTATCGAATTAGCAAGTTATTTAATGGAGAGCATGATCAGAAACAAGGATGAAGAAAAGAAGAGTGTGGTAGAGAAAAAGAGGGAGATTGATGAGAAGAGAAGGTTTGAGAAAGGGAAAGAAAGGTCGAATGTGTTTGATCGGCCGATGTGTAAAAATTGTGGTAAGAAGCACGAGGGCAGATGTTTGAAGCCTACCCCTAAGACTGATGTACGCAAGTTTGATCTGTTTTCAACTTGCAATTTTTGTAAGAGGCCAGGGCACAAGGAGGAGGATTGTAGGAAAAAGTTAATTGTTTGTTTTGAGTGTGGTGAAAAGGGTCACTTTAGTGCGGAATGCACGAAGAAGAAACAGGTAACTGCAGGCGCCAGTGGTAGTGGTACCAGGAACGAGGGGAGAAAGGGAAATGCCCGCGCTTTCATGCTTAACACTCAAAAGGCGGGAGGATTACCAGATGTGATTACTGGTACATTTCTTATCAATAACATTTATGCTAGAGTATTGTTTGATTCAGGAGCAAATCAAAGTTTTATAGATTATAAATTCTATGATCTATTAAATGAACCTTTAGCTAAGCTAAATAATCAATATGAAGTAGAAATGGCTAATGGATCCTTGATTAAAATATCTGAAGTATTAAGTAGTTATATTTCCTTAGCTGGACATGATATGCCAGTTCAATTGTTAGCTATGGAGTTAGCCGGCTTTGATGTTATCCTAGGAATGGATTGGTTAGCCGCCAACCAAGCCCGAATATTATGTGATGAAAAAGCTATTGAAATCTTAACTCCAAATAGAAAAATTTTTCGAATAGCTGGCGATAAAGATTCTGGTAGAATTGGAATTATTTCAAAAATAAAAGCAAGTCATTGTTTGGGTAAAGGTTGCTTAGCATTTATGGCTTAGTAACCAAGGAACCCGAGCCTAAGAAAATAGAAGAGGTCTCAATTGTCTTTGAATTCAAGGATGTATTTCCTGATGAGTTGCCTGGAATTCCACCGGATCGAGAAGTAGAGTTCAAGATAGATTTAGTTCCGGGAACGGCTCCAATTGCTAAATCTCCTTATAGATTAACACCAACCGAAATGAAAGAATTAAAGAAGCAATTGGATGAATTATTGGAGAAGGGATTTATTCGGCCAAGTTCTTCACCTTGGGGAGCTCCGATTTTGTTTGTTAAGAATAAAGACAGATAAATGAGAATGTGTATCGACTACCGAGAATTGAATAAAGTGACGATCAAAAATCAATACCCACTTCCAAGAATAGATGATCTCTTCAACCAGTTACAAGGGGCAAGTCGTTTTTCCAAAATTGATCTACGATCCGGGTATCATCAATTGAAGGTTCAAGAAGAAGACATATCTAAGACAACATTTAGAACCCGATACGGACATCATGAGTTCACCGTTATGCCTTTTGGACTCACTAATGCTCCGGAAGCTTTTATGGATATGATGAACCGACTCTGTAAACCATATTTGGACAAATTTGTTATCGTTTTCATTGATGACATTCTAATATATTCCAAGACAAGTGAAGAACATCAAGTTCATTTGAAGACCATACTGGAAACATTAAGGAAAGAAAAGCTTTACGCGAAATTTTCTAAGTGTTAGTTCTGGCTGTGCGAAGTACAATTTCTTGGACATGTTGTAAACGAGAAAGGAATCCAAGTAGATCCAGCCAAGATAGAAGCTATTTTGAACTGGGAGAAACCCAAGACCCCGACACAAGTTCGAAGTTTTCTGGGGTTGGCTGGCTACTATCGGAGATTTATTCAGAAATTTTCAAGAATAGCGATTCCATTGACTTCATTAACCTGAAAATCTGTTAAATTTGAATGGGGACCGAAACAAGAAGAGGCATTTGAAACTCTCAAACAGAAATTAACAAATGCACATGTCTTAGCCTTGCCTGAAGGACAAGATAACTTCATTGTATATTCTGATGCTTCGCATACAGGAATTGGATGTGTTTTAATTCAAGGGAAGAAGGTAATTGCTTATGCGTCAAGACAATTAAAAGTTCATGAAAAGAATTACACCACACATGATCTTGAACTTGGAGCTATAATTTTTGCATTGAAATTATGGTGACATTATTTATATGGTGTAAAATTTACCATCTATACTGATCACAAAAGTTTGAAGCATATATTTGATCAGAAAGAGTTGAACATGAGACAGAGGCGATGGATGGAAACACTTAATGACTATGATTGTGAAATTGTGATCATGAGGGCAAAGCTAACGTGGTGGCTGACGCTTTAAGTAGAAAAGAACATGAAAAGCCAAAAAGAGTACAAGCTTTGAGGTTAAAACTCAAAATTTTGATATATTAACTGAGAGATTAAGGAAGCTCAGAAGTTGGCACTAGAACAAGAGAATATAAAATCCAAAAAAGAGAATGGTACAATAGATCAGTTGGTAAAAGGTGACGATGAGATACTCAGATTAGGGAAAAGAATCTGGGTGCCGATGGTTGGAAGTTTACGAGAGAAAATTCTAGAAGAAGCTCACAAATCAAAGTAAATGATGCATCCGGGAAGTGACAAGATGTATCATAATCTTAAAGATGATTATTGGTGGATAGGAATGAAGAAGGAGATTGCTTTGTATGTAGCAAATGTTTAACATGTTCAAAGGTTAAGGCCGAGCATCAAAAGCCATTAGGTTTATTGACACAACCAGAAATCCTAATCAGGAAATGGGACATGATTACCATGGATTTTATTATGAAATTACCTAAGACGTCACGACAAAATGATGCTATTTGGGTCATTGTTAATAGACTGACCAAATCAGCCCATTTTATTTCGATTCAAGAAACATATAACATGGATAAACTGGCACAACTATATATGGAAAACATTGTAGCATTACACGGTGTGCCATTATCAATTATATCCGATAGGGACAGTCGTTTTACCTCCAACTTCTGGAGAATTTTTCAAAAAGCAATGGGTACACGTTTAAATTTAAGTACTGCTTATCACCCACACACAAATTGACAAAGCGAAAGAACAATTCAAACTTTAGAAGATATGCTTCGTGCTTGTGTTATAGACTTAGGTGGTAGCTGGGATACTCACCTATCTCTGATGGAAGTTTCATATAATAACAGTTATCACACAAGCATACAAATGGCTCCATACGAAGCAATATACGGACGGAAATGTAGAACACCTGTATGTTGGTATGAAATTGGTGATAATCAGTTATCAGGTCCCGAGATTGTTCAAAGAACAACTAAACAAGTGATACAAATCCGAGAAAGATTGAAAGCAGCATGTGACAGACAGAAGAGTTAAGCTGACGTAAGACGAAAACCGTTAGAATTCAAAGAAGGAGACAAAGTGTTGCTCAAAGTATCACCTTGGAAAGGTGTGGTTCGTTTTGGAAAGAAAGGGAAGTTAAGTCCGCGTTTTGTTGGACCATTCAAGATTGTTGAAAGAATAGGTCCTGTGGCTTATCGCCTTGAGTTACCCGAAGAAATGCAAGGAATCCATGACATATTTCACGTATCAAATCTTCGGAAATGTTTAGCTGATGAGACACTTGCTATGCCTCTAAAGGATGTACAAGTGAATGAGAAACTCAAGTTTGTAGAGGAACCGATACGGATTGAAGATAGTCAAACCAAGTTCCTGAAACGTAAAAGATTGAAATTGGTAAAGGTTAGGTGGAATTCGCGGAGAGGTTCGGAATTCACTTGGGAACTTAAATCCGAGATGAAGCGAAAATATCCACATCTCTTCACATAAATCTCAAGGACGAGATTTTTCTAAAGGTGGGGAGGATGTAACACTGTGAAAATACCCCATATACTTTTGGGCCAAAAGTGTAATTTTAGCAGTTAAAGGGAAAAAAATGCCAAATCTGGAAGTAGAGGGACTGAAAATAGAAATTCTGGAACTTATGCATCTTCGCGTATCGCGAAGATGCAAAGCAGAACACCTTCGCGTATCCCGAAGTTGCTGGCACACATTTCAACGTTATCCAGTGACGTGGTGACACGTGTCAGCACCGGGTTGATTTTGCGGCGCCGTCATGCATCTTCGCGTATCGCGAACTGCCATAGGCTGCATCTTCACGTATCGCGAAGATGCACAAAATCGCCTATAAATAGGGCAGCTACGAGCTCAGCCCATTCATCTCATTTTCACACTCATTTTCACACACTTAACCTAGGGATTCGTGCCAAGGACATTCCGAGGTGCCGAGGGCTGTTTTCTCAAGGAAACGAGGTGTTGTTACGCTGTTTAACGAGCTGTTGATCTTGTAAACGAAGCACAAGCCGAAGTGTTGCTGATTTCTTAAGTTCTTAAGTTCCGCCTAGCCGATTAAGGTAGGATTAAGGTTAAGTTATTTACTAGTTACTTTAAATACATAGTTATAACTTAGTTAAGGGTATGGTCATTAAACTGATAATGTTTTTCCAGGTAGTGTTTTATAAAGTATAGACGTTGCTTCCATGTGAAGTAATGCTATCAAAACTATTATTTTGACGGGCACGTAGTAACTGGAAGGAGGGGGGGTATCATTAGTAGACTCTTCTTGTCTAAGGAAAGCAATTCGTATACATCCCAATCAACTGCGGGACCCGCTTGCTTACCTGGAGAAGTTTGCCAACGTGATATATTTTATTAGGCCAAAGCGTGCTATTCCAAACGTCATATGTAAATCCAAATTATTTTCATAGAACGATTATAACTATACCAAGATTAGGTTAGACCTAAGAGTCTGCTGAACTAAATCAGACTTCAAGTCTGCTGATCAGACCTCGAGTCTGCTGAAACTGAATCATACTTTCAGTCTGCTTATCAGACCTCGAGTCTGCTGAACTGAAACAGAGAATATTACCAACTAGGTACTTATGCGAACCTATTATGATATATAGGTTAATAGCATACTAAAGCTAAGGATACTGATATTCCACCTGATATTACAAGGTGAACACGTTAACGTTTTACTGTCTGAACTGATTTTTACTCTTGTAATAGACTGGTTGTTTATTACAAAGAGTCTGATAAATGTTTGCATGAGATATAATCTCTAAAATCATTATAATACAAAATAGATAATAAAGAGCAACTCAGACCGAATACACATGTGTCTGGATCCATACATAACTGATAATTGGCATACAAAACCAAGTCAGTCATAACCAGTTCTCCATAAGGGTTACATAGGCTTTGGGAAGGTTGTCTCCGAACAGGGGCTATGTACTCGGGGAACCTTTGAATTGTGTGTGTAGGGTAGTGGTACAAATCCCGGGAATGGACAGGCATTCCTGCTGAGTTTGTGAAATAGAAAACTATGTTTGTATTTAACGACTGTTATAAATGTTTTATCGAGTCAACGTTTCACCAGCATATAGCTGACGTGTTTTTCCCACCCTTGTAGGTAATTAGATGACAATAGATGGTATACAAGGATTGGAGTCATAGAAGTTCGCTCGAGATGACACGTTTTTGAATATTATAAATCCTTGTATTATTAATATCACTGTTTTGTAAAACTGAAACTCGGGTGTTTAATTCCCGAGTAATTTTGATAATGTAAATATATATTTTAATATTTAAAGACTTCTGCTAAAATGAACCCGCTACTCTGATATATTTACAAAACAGGTACCAACTGTTGGTCACACCTCTAGGCCCTGGATCAGGGTGTGACAATAATAAAACAAATAAAATTATTTTAAACTAAATAAAATTTTTATAAATTAAATATAATCGGTTATCTCGTTGAATATAATCCGTTCGTTAATGTTAATTCGTAAAATTTAATTACTTAACTTTTGTTTCGTTAAACCGTTAAAATTAGTTTAAACTCGGTAACATTAACTTGGAAGGATGAGTTTGGTGATGAGTTGGTGGATTTGCCAAAAGAGGAGGAATTTGACCCGGTTGGCGATCTTATATTTTTAGAGACATTAGTTATGAGGAAGCCAACAACAAAATCTAACAATCACCAAACAGAGAAGAAAAGGAAGTGGAAAAGGAGAAGGAGTTCCCATTGGGGTTAGCTGAATTGCCATGTCATCATAAGGATAGCCGGATTGTGGAGGAACTAGATGATGGATCGCCACCACAATCGACAGAGCCACGAGATAGGACACGAAAATGCATGGATCAACACATGTTGAGGGTTTAAAAATGGTACATTAAGAAGGATAGGATAACATGAATTGTAGGAATAACCATTTCCCTCCTTATACGTATCGTATATTAGGTTTGGTCCATGTGACTTTAAGTATAGGTGGGTTGACCAGTTTGAATATTTTAAGGCTTTGCATGAGCATAGTTTGAGAAGGTCATCAGAAATTAAATGTGGGGATAGAATGATAGTTGGTATTTCACGTTTAAAACTATTCCCAAGTGGGATCCAATCAAGACGGAAAATATCACCCACGGTGAAGAAAACAGTGGAGGACAAATGGCATGTAGAGATAGTTGATAGTAGGTCATCACTTGAATCAGCAGAATGGCGAAAGAAGGCAAGGAGACATCCGGACCAGCATGTGGCATGGAGGCACAAAGTTTGTAGAGATGATAAAGTTTTTCACTACATGTCTAACATAAAATTTAGTCTATGAAAGTGATGTGCTAAAAGTAGTTTAATATTTATTAACTAAATTAACTAAAAATAAACACTAAGTAATACTATAGACTCTCTAAAACTCGACTAAACTACAAACCGGCAAGTGAACTGATTGACTCTAGTAAAGCTAAGTAAGTCCGGATATCAAACCCACGAGACTCTCTAAATTACGTTTATTAGCTAATTAGAATCAACTACAGACACGACTTATTAATATATATTTGTTTGAGGGGATTTTTATTCAAAATATTAATTTAAGACTATTATTCAAAACTAATTAAGAAAACAAGTAATTTAAACGAAAGCAAGATTTTGTTATTTAAAATAAGATGATGATGAGAAAACTACCTAGGCTAGAATACCCTAAATTTCAGTTATGAATGAACCGGGAAAATATTTAGTTATTGGCTGGGATCGTAAAATAGACACTTAAAAGAAACCCGAACATGACCCCTGACTCTTCTCAAGAAGGCACTGATGTGCTGTAAAACACACTTATTTTCCCGCACCTTTTATCTACGTTATTATATTATATTATATTTTATGTATTTTGTCTTGTTTTATATGGGTTTTACATAATAATGTTTATTTTGTAGGCTATGGGTGAAAGAAAGAAAAAAACCGGACTTAACGAGGAGCTTAACGACCTTTTACGCATACGTTTTCAAGTAAAACTCAAAGCTCGGCCCATATGCATCATGGACAAGCCCAAGCCCAAGCCCTACATTATATTATAATATAAAAAAGAAAAAAACCCTAAGGCTAGCAGCCCTATCCCGATCGGAAATCACAGCAGGGAAGAAAGAAAGAAAAAGGTTTTGTCGGCTAGGTTTTGGGACTTGTGGCGGCTATGGAAGGAAGAAGGAGTCAAGAACAAGCCTCGGGATCATTCACCATCAGTTTTTACAGCCAAGAGCAGCCCCGAATCACTCCATATCCTTTCATCTATTTCATTGTTCATAAACTTTGATTTTCTTGTTCAATTGTTAATTTGTTTTGCAATTGCTTGAGAGATTAACTTGTTATTGATTATTGTTGATCATTGAATGATTGTTAAGATGATTGGTATGAGTTACATGATGTTTTTAATGAGTATTAGCTGCTGTCCAAATATGATTAGAGGCTAAACTTGTCGGTTCTACCTAGGAATGATGATAATTGTTAATGTTTGATGAGTTTATTGGATTGTTTGATAGATAGACTTGAATTGTTAGTGTAAAGTTTGATTTACACATGAAATAGGTTGTGTTTAATGGCTGGAAATTTTGGTAATTCATTGCTTAAACTCCTTGCGTTGGTTGATTAGTTTTGTATTGATTGATCGGTGCTTGTTTGATTCTAGACTTTGTGTTTAGGGTTTGTTTGCGGTAGGTACAACCGTAGGGTTTTGTTGCATGAATTTTTGGTTAAAGTACAGCGGTTAAACACCTTCTTAGAGACCAAGAGGTGATAAGAAATTAGGATTGTCTCATTGCCTTTTCATGCTAGAATTAGAATTGCGCGAGAGCGAGTTCGTTTCTTGTCCTGTTTAGGTGTTTTGAGCGAGTAGTTGATCTATTTTGGTTTAAGTTGAATTGTTCCTCTATCCTTGGATGTGTAGTATTCATTTCCATTAGGGTCGAGTGTTGGTGCGCCCGAGAGGTGAGTCAACATTAGAACACGTTAACAATTGTTTCCCGGTTTGGTCGTTTTAGCCGATTAAGAGTAGTTAAGGTTTATTGAGTGAGACCGAGAGGTAATCCAGTGAGCCTGAGCGATCCTTAGTCGTGTCATCTTTAGGGACTAGTGTCTTGATGTCATCCAATCCATTTGCTTGTTAGAACTACAGTTTGATTCAAACCTAGGTAGACGTTTTTCTCCATCCGAAGTTTTCTATTTTTGGTAACTTTTGTCAGTCAGTCCAGTTAGTCCAGTTAAGTCATTTTATAAAAAGAAAAATTAAAATTAAAAATCAATTTAATATTATTCTTAGGTAGGTCTTGTCTAGGGTTAGTGATCTTTAGTGTCCTTACGTGTCCTCGTGCTCGATACTCGGACTTCCTAGGTCTATACTACTTGCGACGGGTATAGACCTATAGGTCTATACTACTTGCAGGTTGTGTGTGGTTAAGATTTTTGTTTTATATTTAAAGCTTAGTTGTGAGGGTTATCCGACGCACACCAGACACCTATGGGTTTTTAATAAGTTTTATCGCACACCAGTATTAAAAATCAAGTTACCTTACAGTCACCTAATTAATTCTGACTTGGTTCATTTATACGAAATCCTACCTTACAGCGCGGAAATCAAAGGCAATTTAATATATTTAATTTATTTAATAGACAATAATAAATAATCAACTTTAGACTAACTCCTTACGAAGAACTAAATCTAGCAAGATTAAATAATAAAGATCTATCAATAACCTAGCACTTTACAGATTTTAGGTTAGCGGCACACTTAGGTTTATTCGATAATATTATTCCTATGATCTTATCATGACATCAATCATAAAATAATCAAGAACACAAAGTAATTGATCTAATAGCAACCTATCATATGACAAACAATAATCAAGGAAACTATGGAATAAAACTCATCAAATAATCCTAAGCATCCATATGCATCAATTTAATATAGTTAAACCTTTAACTAAATCATAAAATCCATAACGATTAATAATCCCAAGTCAATTCAAAACATCAAAGTAGGCTCATCATAAGCCTAAGTAGTTCATGCAATTTAGCCTAACATCTCAAGTTTAAACAAAACAAGCAACGAAGAATTCATGGAGGATATAAAATAAAATGAAAGAAAACAGAAGATAAAACCCATGCTCTTCGTCTTCAACTAATACGCGAACCATCAGATGATTCTTCAACTCCAAAGTCGCCAAAATCTGCAATCGTAGGCCTCGGAACTCCCCAAATTCGTATGTCAACTTCAGGGTACGTTTAAGGTTGATTTTAGGGGGCGTTATATAGGAATTAACAAGTCCAAACCCTAAAATCCGCTAGAACATTCTGGAACTTCGGCCCACCGCGCCACGCGGTGGGCTTGGGCTTCCCGGTTGCGCGACGCTTTGGTAGAGAGGGGGGCCAGCCAAAACCGGTCTGATTAGCTTCTGATCGCTCATTTTTCGCCCTCTTTTCACCATAATTGAAACCCGAAACCTAAAATACAAAACTATGCTAGTAGTATACAAATCTTGCAAGAAACCGAACAAAACTAATAAAATATTAAATAAAATATACACGGGATTTATGTATATTAAACATTATATCAAATATCCCCACACTTATCTTTTTTCGTCCCTGAAAAAGTGTCATTTCAATGGGATCAGAATCGGAGAAATATGATCATAAAAACATATAGGTTATCTTAAAATTTAGAACAACGCAAAAATTGTGATCACCGATATTGCTATCCACTTAAACCCATGCCTTTGTCTTTACCGGGACAAGTAAGATCCAACTATTATTATTATTATTTGTATGTAATCTAGTGGAACCCACACTCAAGACCTGTTTTATTTTAGATTATACCGGATCAAACCACCACAACTTTACTTAAACCTCATAAGTAGCAGATTAACACATTGTTGCACATTTTTCATGAATAGCTAAGACAATCAAGGATATTGTTTATCCATCTAAGTTTAAGCATCAAAGTCTACCAAGCATCCATTAGATACGATTAGGGTTCAATTATTCAACTAACTAGCTAGTGTTCCCCACTACATGACATACCCCCATTATCAAGCAACACCCAAAAGTCCATCTCCATAGGTGAGTATGCACGAATTCATCTGTAGGGCTTACATAGAACGTGTCTCGTGTGGTCCGTTTCTTAATGGTAATGAGACGCGAGCACAGGGACCCCGTATGACTAACTGCGTGTATGATCAAGTCAGTAGTGAATTTGTACTTTTAAAGCAGTTTGTGATCATGCTTAATGACTTATAATTTGGCAGATAAATTGCGGGTTTGCTCTTTTTAGGCATTTTGAAATATCCATAAATCCACTTAGGAAATATGAATACCCACCCATGGTCTCCGAAACCCGGAGCATCCCATCAATACAGGATTTAAGGCTATAAAACCATACGCCTATGAAGTGTTAACCACTAAAACTAGAAGTGCAAGTTTTAAGTTTATATCACCGACTACATGGTATACTCTAACGTCAAACCTACCCAAGCATCGTATGATAACGTATTATGATTTTTTTAAAATTTATAATTTTTCTACAATCAAACTAAAAATGAGGCTTAATTATGGCCCGACCTTTCATCTCGTATTTTATATAGACTTAACATGTATCCCACTAAAAATCATATTTTATCGTATATAAACAAACTATCAAACTGTCCTTTCATTCTCAAGGCTGAGTCTACCGACACATCCCAAATTAAGTGCATGTTCTTTAATTATATCTTATTGTTAATAGTTTGAAAAACCGATTCCCGATAAGTATCCTCATCTCCCATTTAAAAGCAAAAAGAAACAAAAACAAAGGACATTTTTCAAAACTCTTTTTTTATCACAAAACAACTTAAAGACATGTGTTCCTATCCCCACACTTAAAATTTGCATTGTCCTCAATGCAGGGACGGAAACACGACTCAAAAATATAAAAAAAAACAAATCCTAAAAATAAATAAAAACAAATTAAAGCTAGAAATTAAAAACTAAAAACACAAAAACAAAGTAAAAAACAAAAAACTTAGCTGGTATTATGCGAGTGAAGTATAATGCTAAAGTTTTCTTCCATAAATGCCCTTCAACTCCGATCGTGCTTAACAACCAGTACCTCCTTTCTATCGTACACGAACGGAAGCGGAAACAATACAAACCATATCTAAAAAATCATCTTATCAACTTGATAGATATTAATCATTCAATGTATGTAACCAGACCAACCAACCCATCCAATAAACATTAATAAAAACAGCAAATACATAATCATAAAAATATTCGGCTCCTGCTGCTCCATCCCCACACTTGAATTTTGCTTTATACTTCAAGGGGGTCTCCTTTCTACCTCACTTAATCCTCTTCAAAACTTAAAAACAAATAAAAACTGCAAAAAACTACGTTAGTGACTCAAGTAAAAATAAAAATAAAATAAAAATAGGAAAGAATGTACAAACTCTACACTTGAGTTTTCACTCAAGAATCACATGTGACAATCAGTGCAATGGATCGAGAGGACTTTCCTCCATCTCGATTGATTCTTCCGGTCCTCCAAGATAGTGCTTTAAACGATGACCGTTCACCTTCCAAGATGTTCCATTTTCCGGATTCTCCAATTCCACCACACCATATGGGAAAAATTCTTTCACCAAGTACGGTCCCGTCCACTTCGATCTCAACTTTCCTGCAAATAACTTCAAACGAGAGTTAAATAATATACCTTATCGCCTTTCTTGAACTCCTTGCCGCTTTTTAATCGTCGATCGTGTATAGCTTTCGTCTTTTCTTTGATGTTTAACGATTGAGAATATGCTGCATCCCGAAGCTCCTCAAACTCATGAATCTGACAGTACCTTTTCCTTGCGGCCTTGGTGAGATCGACATTTATCGTCTACAATGCCCAATAAGCACGATGCTCCAATTCAACCGGAAGATGACAAGACTTACCATAAACAAGCATAAACACAACGGAGTCTTGTAGGTGGTTCGGAATGCCCACAACGCATCATCTAACTTCTCCGACCAATCTTTCAGACTAACCCTAACCGTCTTCTCCAAAATCCTCTTCACCCCTCGATTTGCATTCTCGACTTAACCATTTGTTTGAGGGTGATAGGCAGTAGATGTACGATGAGTAACCCCATAACGAGCTAACGCTTTCTCCATGACGGTATTACAAAAATGGGTTCCCCGATCACTAATAATAGCTCTCGAAGTATCGAAACGAGTAAATAACTTCTTAAGAAACTTCACAACCACTCGTGCATCATTCGTAGCCAATGCATGGGCTTCCACCCACTTCGACACATAATCAATAGCCACCAAAATTTACTTATTACCGTTCGACGTGAGAAACGATCCCATGAAGTCGATGCCCCACACATCAAAGATTTCAAGAATTTGTATGGGGTTTTGAGGCATCTCATTCTTGGATGAAATATTACCTGTTCTTTGGCACGCACCACAAATCTTCACAAACTCTTCAGCATCTTTAACAACCATCGGCCAATAGAAACCACTATCAAACACCTTTTGTGTGGTAGCATGCGCATCATGATGACCTCCAGTCAACCCTTCATGAACATGGTTGAGAATATCCCAACCTTCCTCTTTCGTCACACATCTTCTCGGAATCTAATCACCACCAATTTTAAGCAAAACAAATACCTATGCACATCCCAGAAGAACTTCCTCTTTTGTTGCATAGTCATACCTTCCAGCACAAAACCATTAGCTAAATAATTAGCAAAATCAGTGAACCATGGCATACCTTGCTTTTCAGCCACAACAAAATCTATCGACTCGTGAGGAAATCTATCTCCTATATCCTCCTCACGCAACTCTTCTCTCTTTGGATTTTCTAAATGGGATAGATGATTGGCCACTATGTTTTCTGCGCCCTTCTTATCTTTGATCTCGATGTCAAACTTGGAAAGTAGGAAAATCCACCATATAAGATGAGGCTTCACGTGTTTCTTCTGAAAAAGAAAACGCAAGGCTGCATAATCGGTAAAAATGGTGGTCTTCGAAAGTACGAGATACGAGTGGAACTTATCAAATGCAAACACAACAGCTAGAAGTTCCTTCTCGGTGGTGGTGTAGTTCTCTTGAGCATCATTCAACATCTTGCTAGCATAATAGATGGGGTGAAAATGTTTATCTCTCCTTTGCCCCAAAACCGCTCCAACCGCATAGTCGCTAGCATCACACATGAGCTCAAACGGCAAGCTCTAATCGGGAGAACAAAGAATGGGAGCACTTACGAGCTTCTCTTTCAAATACGTGAACGCCTTCAAACACTCATCATCAAATACAAACGGCACATCTTTTTCGAGGAGTCAGTTCACCGGGCGAGTAATTTTTGAAAAGTCTTTGATAAATCGCCGATAAAATCCCGCATGGCCCAAGAAACTCCTAATCGCCTTCGTCAGTGGAAGATGTCTACTTATAGTATCAATCTTTGCCCGATCCACCTCAATACCGTCTCTCAAAATCTTATGACCCAACAAGATTCCTTCCGTCACCATAAAATGGCATTTTTCTCAATTCAACATCCACTTCGTTTCAATACACCTTTTCAACATCTTCTCAAGATTAGCCATACAATTGGCGAAAGAATTACCGTAAACCGAAAAATCATTCATAAGCACCTTCATGGACGTCTCTATGATATCCTGAAAGATGGCCACCATACAACGCTAAAAGGTAGCCGGAGCGTTACATAGCCAAAACGGCATGCGACGGTACGCAAACGTGCCATAGGGACATGTGAAAATCGTCTTCTCTTGGTCTTCTAGTGCAATGGGAATTTGAAAATATCCCGAAAACCGTCAAGAAAACAATAAAGCTGCTGACCTGCCAAACGCTCCAACATCTGATCAATAAACGGTAATGGGAAGTGGACCTTCCGAGTGGCATCTATTAACCTCTTGTAGTCAATACACACACGCCAACCGGTAACCATACACGAAGGGATAAGCTCATTCTTCTTGTTCATCACTACAGTCATACCTTCCTTCTTCGGAATAACTTGGGTCGGGCTCACCCATGAAGAATCGAAAATCGGGTAAATCATCCTAGCATCCATCAACTTCAACACCTCCTTCTTAACCACCTCTTGCAAATTTTGATTAAGACGTCTTTGTGGTTGCACCACCGGTTTGTACTCATCTTCCATTAAAATCCGGTGTGTGCAATAAGCAGGGCTAATACCTTGAATATCGGGAAGTCTTCATGCAATCGCCCCCTTATGCAAATTCAACACTTCAATCAACTTTGGCTTTTCTTCCTCCATCAACTTGGAAGACACAATAATGGGCAAGTTCGAGCCCTCATCGAGATACGCATACTCCATGTGTGACGGGAGTACTTTCGATTCCAACAGGGCGGGTTTCTCCACGGAACCCACCTCACTCTCACAACTAATCTCATTCGCCTCTATAATCTCGGGCTAACCCGAAATGCCAACCAACTCATCACAAATCGAATCGTTCTAACACGACTCATCATTAACCAAATCATCACAATCAACTAAACCATTACTTCCCACAAGATCCGCACCACAAATATAATCTAAACAGTTATCCACACCTGTAATAAAAGAGTTAATGAAATAAACCGAGTGGCATGGACCACTGAAATCATCTTGATCACTTGGATGCCTCATTGACCTCGCGACTTCATAAGTAACATTCTCATCACCAACCCGAAGCGTGATCTTCCAATCATACACATCGATAAGCGCTATTGCGGTTTGTAAAAGCGGACGACCTAGAATAATGGGGACCTTCTCGTCGGCCTCCATGTTGAGCATCACAAAATCTACTGGGAACACAAACTTATCAACCTTCACTAGAAAATTCTCGATAATACCCCACGGATACTTAACCGAACAATCGGCCAATGATAAGGATATGCGAGTTGGTGTAAGCTCGCCCAAATCCAACTTCTCGTACAAAGAATAAGGCATCAAATTAATGCTCATCCCCAAATCTGCCAATGCATGGCTCATCGCATCACTACCAAACAAACAAGGAATCATAAACACTCCCAGATCCAACAACTTTTCGGGCACGCGGTTCAACACTACCGCTGAACAATCTCCCATAAGGGGAATCGATGAAACCTCCCCCAACATATTCTTCCTCTTCAACAAGTCCTTCAAGAACTTCGCATACTTAGGCATGTGTTGGAGGGCTTCAATGAATGGAAGATTAATCTTTAACCGTTGGAACATGTTAAGAAAGAGCCCGTACTCCCGCGTGTATTTCTGATGTTTTAAGCGAGCGGGATACGGGACACGAGAGTGGTCAATCACAGGTGATGGTCGGATTTCAACCGACTGCTTCACTACTGGCGGTGCAACCGGTGCGGTGTTCTGCACTTTGCCCGGCACTTCATCTCGATCTCTTCATCCATCACCTCCTTGTCTTCAGCTTCAACCTCACATCTTCTTACCTTGGGACCCAAAACCCTGCCGCTACGAGTAGTAATCGCCTTTAGTTGAGCAGCCGGATTTTGCTGAGTAGAACCTGAAATCTATCCCGGGGGTCTCTCATCAAATCGTCGAGAAATATCGCCAATGGACCTTTGCACGTCGAGAAAAGATGACTGTTGATTCTTCAAAAGCAGATCATGATCGGCAAGAGTCTTTTTGAGTAACTTGATCTCTAATAAGGATTTGCTGCATCATCTCTTCCAACCTCTTACTCATATCCGGCCCACTATTCGAGCTTTGACCATTCGAACCTTCACTGTTATACTGACCTTGATTTCGGTTATAGGCAGCTTGGAAACCAGGTGGCCCACCTGCCGAGCGCCAATATGAGTTACCTTACCCTTGATTATAGTTCTGATTCTTGTAGTTGTTCCAGTTCTGATTGTTGTTGTTGTAAGCATTAGGAACCTGTTCTGACCAGCCACAAAATCAACATCTTGATTGTTCATCAACGGGCACTCCAACGTAACATGACCACACCTACACAGCTCACACTTATCCACTTTAGCCCTTAACTCTTTTACCTCTCGGGTAAGATTCTCCAAAGCAGCAGCCACACTAGTATCCAGATTAACCTGGTGCACACCTCAAGCTAATACGGGTGTACTGGTGACGGGATTGGAATTCTAGTTATGTGGCTTCTTCGCGTACTCCGATTGCGCAAAACTTTCAAACATCTTGTTACACTCGGTCACATTCTTCCTATCCATTAGATTTCCCCCAGCAGCTGTGTCAAACCTAGCTTGAGCCTCATATGTAAGCCTATTGTAAAACTTCTCAACAAGGGCCTAAGGTGTGAGCCCATGTTGTGAACAATGGGAAAGCAGATTCTGAAAGTGCTCCTAAGCTTGGTAATATGGTTCATTCGGCTCCATGTGAAAGGAGTGGATCTGGTCACGAAGGCGAAACACTTTAGAAAGTGGAAATTACTTCTTGATGAATGCATTGCGAAGTGCCTCCCAAGTAGTGAATGCTCCAGTAGGTTGCGAGTCGAGCCAAGTGGCGGCACGACCCGAAAGTGAAATGGGAACAAGTGAAGGAAGATCGCATCCTCATTAGCACCTTGCAAGTTAAACATTTTGAACACACGAGTAAGATGGATGATGTGTGATGGTGCATCTTCATCTTCACGGCCATGGAATTGTTGTTGTTGGGTGATGTTGGCCATGATGTAGGATTGAATCTGCCATGAGTTAGGGTTAGCAATCTCTAAGGTAACAATGGGTGAGTGATCTCCATGCAACCCTTCAAAAGCTTGTTGGTACACGGTTCGGTTATTTTCGGACATTAGGATGTTTCTGGGACTCGATGGTGGTGAATTTATGGGAGATGATTTTTGTGAAGTATTTATGGTGATCAGTTGCTTTTCTGATGATGACAAACTTGCCTCGGACTTCAACGGAGTAAGTCCAAAACACTCTAGCGACGGTCCTTACGAACGAAGATGTGGCATGTATCTACCAAGTAAGTAGCTTCTAAACGACTCTAAAAATAAATAAACAATTAAAAAAAACAAACTAGACTTAATTAGACTCCTATGACTCAAATAAAATGTAAAGCAAACAAGTAGCACATATGTAGCAAGTAGGTCCAATCAAAGCTAATAACACAAATGCCAAGAGTCCCCGGCAACGGTGCCAAAAACTTGATGTGCTAAAAGTGGTTTAATACTTATTAACTAAATTACCTTAAAATAAACACTAAGTAATACTCTAGATTCTCTAAAACTCGACTAAACTACTAACCGGCAAGTGAACCGATCGACTTTAGTAAAGCTAAGTAATTTCGGATATTGAACCCACGAGACTCTCTAAATTGCATTTATTAGCTAATTAGACTCACCTACAAACACGACTTATTAATTTATATTTGTTTGAGGGGGGTTTTATTTAAAATACTAATTTAAGACTATTATTAAAAACTAATTAACAAAACAAGTAATTTAAACGAAAGCAAGATTTTGTTATTTAAAATAAGATGATGATGAGAAAACTACCTAGGCTAGAATCCCTTAAATTTTAGTTATGAATGAACCGGGTAAATATTTAGTTATGAACTGGGATCGTAAAATAGACGCTTAAAAGAAAACCCGAACATGACCCCTGACCCTTTTCAAGAAGACACCTATGGGCTTCTAATAAGTTTTATAGCACACCAGTATTAAAAAAAAAAATTCCTTACGGTCACCTGATTAATTATGACTTAGTTCATTTATACGAAATCCTACCTTACAGCGCGGAAATCAAATGCAATTTAATATATTTAATTGATTTAATAGACAATAATAAATAATCAACCATAGACGAACTCCTTACGAAGAACTAAATCTAGCAAGATTAAATAATAAAGATCTAACAATAACCTAGCACTTTACAGATTTTAGGTAAGCAACACACTTAGGTTTATTCGACAATATTATTCCTATGATCTTATCATGACATCAAACATAAAATAATCAAGAAAACAAAGTAATTGATCTAATAGAAACCTATCATATGACAAACAATAATCAAGGAAACTATGAAATAAAACTCATCAAATAATCCTAAGCATCCATATGCATCAATTTAATATAGTTAAACCTTTTACTGAATCATAAAAACCATGACGATATATAATCCCAAGTCAATTCAAAACATCAAAGTAGGCTCATCATAAGCCTAAGTAGTTCATGCAATTTAGCCTAACATCTCAAGTTTAAACAAAACAAACAACTAAGAATTCATGGCGGATATAAAAGAAAACAAAAGAAAACAGAAGATAAAACCCGTGTTCTTCGTCTTCAACTAATACGCGCACCACCGGATGATTCTTCAACTCCAAAGTCGCCAAAATTAGAAATCGTAGGCCTCGGAACTCCCCAAATTCGTATGGCAACTTCAGGGTATGTTTAAGGTCGAGTTTAGGGGGCTTTATATAGGAATTAACAAGTCCAAACCCTAAAGTCCGCTATAACATTCTGGAACTTCGGCCCACCGCGCCGCTCGGCGGGCTTGGGCTCGCCGGTCGCGGCGGCGCTCCGGTAGAGAGGGGGCGGCCAAAACCGGTCCGGTTCACTTCTGATCTGGTCCGGTTCATTTCATGATGATTCGGTTCACCGGTTCAGCTCTTTTTCGCTCTTTTTTCGCCCTCTTTTCACCACAATTGAAACCCGGAACCTAAAATACAAAACTACGTTAGTAGTATACAAATCTTGCAAGAAACCGAACAAAACTAATAAAATATTAAATAAAATATACACGGGATTTATGTATATTAAACGTTATATCAGAAAGTATAAAGAGCGGTGGGTTGAACGGTTACAAATATTTGGAGCGTTTATAGAATTTTTCCAAGTTGTAGAGTGTGAATGTTTTTTATTTGCTTTCTTTTATTTTTGGTTCTTATACTTTTGTATTTTGTCAGTTTTAAAGTTTTAGAGTCTGTTTGATGTTATTTTCGGTTGCTTGAGCTTTGTTTTGTAGGTTTGGATACTTTCATCCGTACTCAACCTCCATTTAGATGGGGACGTTCTGAGCTTACCTAATTGTAGACAGCACCTACAAGCTACGGCCAGAGCAAGATTGGACTACACATTGCTGGAACTTACACTATATTAGCCAGCTAAGTCCTTTCTAGTTTACATGTATATTAATTTTTGTATTTTCGCTTTACTTTTAGTTTTTTCTGTCTTATATTCCTACATTGGGTACAATGTAGATTTTAAGTGAGGGAATGGAGACTAGAGTCTATAGGTTTTGTATTTGAGTCTGTAAATTCAGAATAAAATAAATAAATAAACAAAGAAACAAAAGTTCAAAAAAAAAATAATCCATTGGAAAACTTTTGAAACAAAATAAAAAATGATAGAAAAATTGGGGATTGGTTTTTCAAATCTATTATATATAAGATATTAAAAATTCTAGAATACGCACTTAATTTGCGATGTGTTAGTAGGCCCAACTGATTTTAAAATGTTGTTCTCTGAGAGTGCTTATTAAATATACCTAATAAATCACAAGTTTTGTGGGTTTCCATCTTGGGAGAAGTGGTGAAGCCAAAAGTCAATAGGGTACTAGAAATATTACCATAATACGACAACTCTAAGGTGGTGGGAACTAGTTGAATTTGAAATATCCACTTTGGTCTATAAAAGTAAATAAAAGAGTAGTGGGGCTCTGAAAAGTCCACTTTTATACGAGCCTTAGAATTTAGTTATATGTTAGGGTAAAAGATGCCTAAGAGCATAAAGTATTAGTTGCAAAAATACCAAAACGTTACAATTTTCTTGAAAACGAAAACAAAAGAGAGAAAGTTATCTATTGTGAAAAATGCCAAAGAAACATTCTAGGGAAAAAAAAAGAAAAATACGCCAAAAGGCGCATAATAGACGGGCCGAAAGCTTGTGCGTTACTTTGATGATGGTGACTCTGATGATACGCTATTGGGGCCTAGGTTTTAGTCAATTAATATTTTTTGAGTATAAACTCCAACAATATTTTGGATATGCTTATATGACCATTCATATCACCCTTTATCCATAATTCCACCCAAATTAGCATTAGTTCGCACCATTAAGGGGTTCTTGTCTTATGGTGATAGGTCAACCATTTTGTATGACCCTAGTGTTGAAATGCCTGAGATGGGTTAGGTCTAGTCGTGGCTTTCTAAGTGTGGGACGCATAATGTTATGGATATGTTTGAACCTAAATGCTAAACACGATCGGGGCTAGGTTTAATTGAACATAAATACCGACAATTGCGGTTTTTGCGTTTATCTGCTATTAATTAAAGAAACCTAAATGTTTTGAAAAACGGTTTTTCGATTATGATTCCATTGAATATTACTTTTTAGGGACGAAAAAGGTTTAATTCCTATCTTCCTAAGTGTTGTCCTCACTTCTTCATGTGTGATACCCGAAAATAGCAATTATACCCCTATCGCCTTTAAGTAAAAGGGTTCTAGTTGATGAAATAAATGGGGAAGTAAGTTTTCCTATACAAGTCTACAAATTAATGTCATGTTCTTTGACTAAAACACGCCTATCATCTCCCTTTGTAAACTTCACTATTTCTCGATTCTACCTTCTATGCTCTTTAGATTTGGCAACCCTGAACATATCATGCTCTCCCTTCTTTGCTTCCATGCATTCATATATCTTTTTATAAGTTGTGTTCTTTGCCCCTACCACTTCTTTTCCTCTCTCCATGCATTCATGTATCTTTCCTTCAAACTTACTCACACCTCCTCGTCCGCGCACCTTAAAATAACCTTAAGACTACATTACTTATCTCTTATTTTGGTATGCACGTCCTCATTTAACAACCATGACTCCTTGTGCCCACTTGTTTTTCTTGTTGTGAACCCTAAAGTCTCCTTCGTCACAATGGTAACGATAGTCACCATAGCCTCACACATCTGGTTTTTTCCCCACCACCTGAGTTGATGTTGTCGAGATAACTTTATCCTTGAATATTTTAATCATTTAACCTTTTAATTTTTCCTAATGGATCCTAGAAAAATATTCCTCTCCTTCTTAATCAATATTTCTCGTAATACTATATTTGCCACCAGCAACTTGTGCTGAGCCACAACTATTTCCCCTAGTATGACCTTGCAGTCTCTCCACCATCGTCGATTTTCTCGCTTCATCAATAAATAGTCGATTAGGGTTTTATGCCCCCCCGCACTACTAGAAGTGATCAAATGTTATTATCTTTTTCCTAAAGAAAGAGTTTAGAATACCTAGGTCGTGAAAAATCACAAATTTTAGAAGATCCCTACCAGGCTCATTCCTATCACCCAAATGGAAGCCCCCATGAACCAACTGAAAGTCATCGTTTTTCCTTACCAGTATGACCATTAAAATCACCTCATATAAATATTCTCTCCTCCATAGTTATGAACCTCACAATTACGCCAAGGCAATACTAAAATAGTCTCTTTTCCTAAACTCCTAGTCCAGTGCATAAGAGCAATCATTGCTACTACTTCCTCCTCTAATACTATCTCATCACCAAAATATTATGTCTGTGTCATATCATATCAATAACATTCTTGTACATAATATTGACGCTAGATAGCCTACCCCATTTTTGTCCCATCCGACCCCAAATTCAATACCTTGTACCCATTGTGTTTTTCCCCTTTATGCCCTATTTAAGTGCCTCTACCACCTCTAACATTTTACCATTTAGAGTTCCAACATTCTAAGAGGCTATATGTAAACTGTATTTCCTCTCATTTCCCTTTCCCACACCCCTTGTCTTTGTACATAATCTCAAGGAAAAGTCATGACCCCTACAATCTATGATTGCAACCAATCACAAGATAAGTAAAAAAACACACAAGTACCCAATAACTTGATATGGCACACTCACGATGTAACATCCGTCTTTTAAGATTAATAAATAAAGTTTTATTATTTGATATGTGTCGTTATTTAATTTTATTAAGTAATAGTGGGATTGGGTGGTAGGCTCAGAATTAATGCATAGACTTGAGAGTGGTTACAGGCCTAAGGTCCATGGGCTTGGAGAATTTAAACTCCTAAACCTCCCTAAAACCCTAACATTCTCATCTTCCATCTTCTGACTCCACACACACACACACACACACACACACACACACACACAAAACACACACAAACTCTCTTCCTCTCATATTCACCCATGATCCAAGAGAACCAAGGAGATTCTTGTTCAAGCAACAAGAAACATGTATAGATTCACGTGAGGTCCAAGATCCATACCGAACCAAGTCCAAGAAAGGTATGTTTTAGATTAAAGATTAGGTTTTTGATGTCGGTTTATTGTAAGACCCAAAGACTAAGGCAAATTCGGTCTTGTGAAACAAGAAAAATGTAAACTTTGTATTAACCTAGTTGTTTGGGTTAAGGTGGTACTAACTAGTGATGTTTGGGTCATGTTAAGTAAGGAAATCGAAATGTTACGACCCAAAACTCGATCTAGCAGTAAAACGGGCATAGCAAGACGTATGAAAGTGGCCAAAAGGCCTGAAAGACATGAGTTAAGTCGAATGACTATACTCGACCCGAATGAGCCGAGTCAAATGACTCGACTCGATTCATTTTAGTTGATTAGAGCATACTCGGCTAAATTCATTTGAGTCAAGTTGAGATACTCTTTGTGACTCAAATGAGTCGAGCCTAGCATACTGGAATCGACCCAAAGGAGTTGAGTCGAGCAGCACTTGAAAATTTATGCTACTGCTCAGAACCCCCCCCCCCCCCACCCCCCCATTTGTTAAGGGTTTCACTAACCTAGAAATACGTGTTTGTTGACTCATCTTCTGATACCATTGGATGAAGCTCAAGAACCAATTGAGCCAATTCTAGTTGAAGATTCATCATCAAGTGTCTCTTTAGATACAATAGAAGAAAATGTCACCAATCTTGGTGATAACGTATCTGCGCCTGCAAATCCTTCTTTAAGGATTCACACGAACCATTCGCAAGAACAAATAATTGGGGATGTGAACGATGGGGTTCGCACGAGAAACCAATTAGCTAATGTATGCGATGATGTAGTTGAGTGTAACTTATCTCCTACAGAGGATCCGATTGTATGTGCTTATGCGGATTCGCACTCATCAGGGATTCCAAATATTGCACGATACACCTGTTTTTTATCTCAGATTGAACCAACAAGTGTCACCATGGCACTCAAGGAACCATCTTGGTTGAAGCAATGAAGGAGGAGCTACAACAGTTTGTACGACTGGCTGTAAGGGATTTGATTGATAAACCCGATCGCGTCAAGAAAGCGATACCGACGAAATGAGTTTTTAAGTGCATAAAGGACGACCGTGGGGGTAATTGTAAGAAACAAGGCACGATTGGTTGTTCTTGGTTATAATCAACAAGAAGGCATCGATTACACCGAAGTATATGCTCCTGTAGCACGACTGAAGGCTATGCGTATCTTTCTTGCCTATGCAGCCTATAAGAACATTAAAGTGTATTAGATGGATGTGAAATTGGCGTTCTTAAACAGAGAAATTCACGAGGAAGTTTATGTGAAGCAGCCTCCCAGTTTTGAGGATCCTGACTATCCAGAGCATGTTTATCGCTTAAACAAAGCTCTTTATGGTTTACACCAGGCCCCGAGAGCCTGGTACAGCACGCTTACAGACTATTTGATTGATAGTGGCTTCAAAAGGGGGACTGTGGACTGTACATTATTCTACAAGAACGTTGGTGATGATCTGCTCCTCGTCCAAATTTACGTGGACGACATTATTTTCGGTTCAACAAACGATAGCCTGTGCAAAGATTTTGAGAAGACGATGCAAATTAAGTTCGAGATGAGTTCGATGGGGGAGATGGCTTTTTTTTAGGTTTATAAGTTCACCAGTCTGACTCCGGTATCTTTATCCATCAGTCAAATATGTGAACGATGTCTTGAGCCGATTCAAGATATCGGACGGCAAAATGCCTTCGACACCTCTTCCCATGGGTCACAATTTATCACCGGATGAATTGGAGGATACCGTTGATCTGACCCTGTACCGAGCTATGATCGGATATTTGATGTATTTAAATGCTTCTCGTCCTGATATTGATAGAACCGAGCCCCGGTGTGGAAGCGTGAATAATGGTCGTTATTAACGGTGGAGCTTGGATTGAGCAAGGATCGAATCGTATTCACTCTTGAATGGTATATGGACATTTAAATCTAAACACAAATAAAGAAGTGGTAGTATGATTTCATTAGTCAAAGATTGTCATACAAAGCACTCATACATACAATAAAGATCAGCCACCTCCGGGAGAGCTCATCCCGGAGGCAACGGCTCTCTCATAGGGATAAAACCCTAGATCTCACCAAATACAAAATACACTCATGCTAGACAAATTAGCAAATACATCTATTTATACTAGTCTAGCATGTCTTGGTCTTCAAGCCATCCACCCTTGGTTGAGACCAAAAATATTAATTATTTTTCACCCATAATTATAATAATTCGATGCGTCAGTCTAAAATATAAGTCCCAACAATCTCCCCCTTAGACCGATGCCATCGAATTTCAACTCTATGTGATCAGCAAATAATCTTCGATTCTTTAAATCCGTTTCTTTCCTTGTAAGTCATCTTCAAACCTTTCCTTTGCTAGGTATGCTCGATGAGTGTCTTCGAGCAGATTTTACTTGGAATATATTCTCTTTCGAAGAATACATATTCCCTTTGAGTAAGCTTCATTCCTCTTGACTTATTCAAGCTTTGCTCGAATAAGTCCATCGAGCAAGCTCATTCTTCTTGATGTCTTTAGCTTTTCTTATTCAGCAATCTTTAGCATGCTCGGATGTGAATCTTGCTCGGTAACTGAACTGTGCTCGAAGTCTTTACTTTGATTCACGTGACATCCTCTTATTACATCCATTCTCGTCCCCATGTGCTCGATCATCCTGTGCTCGTAACACTTGGTTAGAACTTGTATGATCAAGCTGTTTGCTCGATTGGCAATCCATGCTTGATAGAAGGATACTCTTGCTCATTGAAGTGTAGCTTGCTCGAAGCCTTTAACACTTAGAAGAATCAACCATTTAAGGTTCAGAACCTTGATCGAAGTAGTAAATCATGCTCGATCGTACCATACTCACAAACAATGAAACATCTCTAAAGAATCTTGGATTATTGGTCAACTTTTCCTTAACTTGAGTCTTTTCACTTGATTTGAAGCAAGCAATTTGCAATGAAATTCAAGAATTTTTACTCCCCCAATTTCGTTGCAATTGTCTTTGAAAAATGTGTCTTCAAATCAAGTATGGGTGAAAACATGAAACTCTTCAATTTCAACAATCTTTGTGGTTGATAGTTGATGTTTGACTTGGTCAACTTATGAAATGATCCGGAAAAATCAACCATCTTGATCTTGTAAGCACCTTGTTGAAGTTGTGAAGTTTTGGTGAATTTTGCCGAATTTTTGCGCAAAAACCTTCAAAAATGACCAAAATGCCCCTCGTTGACCCGACACGGTCAACAGCTGAGTTGACTAGAAAAGTCCCTTCCAAACAGTCACTCAAACTTGGGCAAACATTTTTCGTTAAAAGCACATGGTCAAAAAGTCAACGGATAAGCCAATATTAAGTATTTTCTCCATCTTGGCCCGTTTGACTTTAGAAAGCCACCTCAATCAAAAAATCCAAAAGTTTCTTCAAAACTTGTAATTCAATCACGAGCATGGATTATCGGTTCACGAGCACACATAAGTCAAAATCCCTTCACGAGCATACTACCATTTTTTTTTGTTTTTTTTTTGTTTTTTTACTACTCGAGCATGGACCATGCTCGAGACCTTGCTCGAGAAAACACTTAGTATTTTTCTGTAGTTACTCGAGCATGTTGGAGGGCTTGCTCGAAGCCTTGCTCGAAAATACTTCTTTTTCTCTGTCATCGAGCATGCTCGAGACCATGCTCGAAAATACTTAGTTTTTCTCTTTTCCTGAGCATGCTCAAAAGCAAAAGTGTGCTCGAAAACACTTGTCTTTTTCCTTTTTTCATGGGCATGCTCAGGAGCCAAAGTGTGCTCGAAGAGGGTTTGCTCAAGTAAAACAAGGTGTGCTCAACACAAAAGTGTGCTCGAAAGCACTTGTATTTTTCTTAATGATCAGGAGCAAAAGTGTGCTCGAAGAATAACACACCAAGCACAGTTTCATGCTCGAAATACTTGGAAAGTTTTTCAAGACATGACTGAGCTCGAGCACCTGACATGACATTTGTGCTCGACTTTGCATGCTCGAGCAATCGATAAGCTACCTTTCGAGTAACCATATCGATGCATGTGCTCAAATCCAAACTTGATGTGCTCGAAAAAGGATTATATGCTCGGGGTAAAAACTTAACTTTTTCTGCACACATACTACTCGTTTCAGCTTCAAAATCATCAATTTCAGCACTAAAGTAAGCATTTTCAGTACCAAATTCAGCAACAGCAGCACTAAAATCAGCAACATCAACATCTCGTTAACAACACTTTATAATCAACAAACAATCAGCTCGTTAACAACATGTTTTAATCAGCAATTTCAGCACATTTTAATAGCAATTTTCAGCACGCTAACAGCAATTTTGGTGTTCGGGATCAGCCTTAAAAAGAAGATATATTCATTTCATCTTCAAAAAGACGCGAACACCCCTACAGAACCTGTATTACAGCAGCAATACACTTGCACCAGCTGCAAAAAGTCCATTCAGCATGTTAATAATCTATTTAGCTGCTGCATACGTTTTTAAAATTACTATTCTGCCCTTGCAACAAGTGTTCGAGACTAAACAGCCCATAATCATTTGCTATTTGTCGTTGACCATTTGTGCAGCAACAATATCATATCAGCAACAAATATATTAGCCCATAAATGTTCGACAACAAAATTATGTAGCAACTACAGCCCTTAATTGTTCGTCATTGCTGCTGCAACAACTTGTTAATTAATCAAACCCACAGCAGCACCTATCCATGAATAATCAGTAGCCAACTGCTCGTGTTCAACAATTTCATCAAACAGTGCAGCAGTAGCGGCTTTACTCAAACACATATTCATTCAGTAGGTATATCAGCAAACAATACAAGAGCTCATGAAAGAATCCATCAACAGTTCTAACTACTTGAGGACACCCTCATAACAAATCGTAAACAAACAGATATAACAGGCATTGTTTTATCTGCTCATCAACCATGCTCGAGCACAGTAAATGGCACTGTAGCAACTCAACAAGTACTGTAGCAACTCGTGAACAGTAACACGGACCACTGTAGCAACCCCAAATTGTCGTTTTCCCCCAAAACTTAAACATATGAACCCTAATTTCTTAGATCCAAAATTAAACGCTAATAAACTGAAATTGAACATTAAAATCTCATCAAATCATCTCACAAACATCAGTCTATCATCAATCTAGTATCAATTTCATCAAACAATCACATCTAGAACATCAAATACAAACGAGTTCGACCTAAAACGAACTGATAAATGCAGATCTGGATGAATCTGAACATAAAAATGTGAAATCGACGTTGAATCTCCGAACTAGTCATCAACTCAAGCATCAATTCACATAAGTCATCTTCAAATCATCAAATATCATCCAAATCCATGCAAAAACACACAAAACTTCAACAAACTTCAAAGTTTACCGTCCATGGCGGATTCAAGAGCGAATTGAATCAGATTCAGTGGTTAGTCTGAACGATTCGGTAACCCGCTCTGATACCACTTGATAGAACCGAGTCCCGGTGCGGAAGCGTGAATAATGGTCGTTATTAACGGTGGAGCTCGGATCTGAGCAAGGATCGAATCATATTCACTCTTGAATGGTATATGGACATTTAAATCGAAACACAAATAAAGGAGTGGTAATATGATTTCATTAGTCAAAGATTGTCATACAAAGCACTCATACATACAATAAAGATCAGCCACCTCCAGGAGAGCTCATCCCGGAGGCGGTGGCTCTCTCATAGGGATAAAACCTTAGATCTCACCAAATACAAAATACACTCATGCTAGAAAAATTAGCAAATACATCTATTTATACTAGTCTAGCATGTCTTGGTCTTCAAGCCATCCACCCTTGGTTGAGACCAAAAATATTAATTATTTTTCACCCATAATTATAATAATTTGATGCGTCGGTCTAAAATATAAGTCCCAACGGATATCATGTTTGCCGTTTGTTTGTGTGCCAGGTACCAATCGAGTCCCCGAGTGACTCATCTAGCAGCAGTGAAGCATATCTTACATTATCTGAGGGGAAATCCAGACATCGGGTTGTGGTACCCCAAGGACGATAAGTTCGATATCACCACTTTTACTGATTCAGACTACGGAGGATGCAAGATCAATTTCAAGTCTACAACATCGGGTTGTCAATTCTTAGGAAACCGGCTTGTTTTCTGGCAGTGTAAGAAGTAGACAACGGTCTCAACTTCAACAGCTGAAGCGGAGTATGTGGCGGCCTCGATTTGCTATTCACAAGTTCTCTGGATCCAGCAGCATCTGCGAGATTACGGTTCGATGTTTCTTACTACTCCTATTTACATTGACAATTCGGCCGCTATATCTATCACCAAAAATCCGGTTCACCATTCAAAAACTAAACACATTGAAATCCGATATCATTTTATTCGTGATTGTTTCGAAAAGAAACTAATTGATATTGAAAAGATACATACGGATTTTCAAAAGGCTGACCTTTATACCAAAACGTTTGATAAAACACGTTTTCAATATTTGCTGGGTATAAACAGTTTAAAAACTTTAACTGATATTCAAAAGTTTGGATGAATCATTTTGTTTTCATTTTTCTTGTTTTTAGTTTAGTTTTTTTGTTGTTTTTAGGGGGGGGAAATGAAAAATCCAAAAATATTGTGTTTCCTGTTTGTATAGAAATATTAAAAACTCCAAAAACATTGAAATATTGAAAATTCCAAAAACATTGAAAAATGCTCCTCAAAATGAGTCTTGAAGCAAAAAAGGAAAATGATAGTACATTGGTTCTTTGATCCTAAGTCCAGTAAAAAGTAAGCAATAAAAGACTGAATGCTTAAATGTATCGATGTATTGGTAGGTCTTTTGACAAACGAGCAAGAACTAGTAAGAGATATAAACATAAAATACATGCCAAATCTAGTGGGGTTACATCTTGAAGCATAGTTAAATATTTGTTTTAAGTATCAAAAATTTTAAAGATTACTGTGTGTACATGCTTTCATTTTAGAAGAAAATTCTGCTTTGTTTTATATTTCATTTTGCAAAGAAATTCAACTTCATTTTTTATTTATTTTATTCAAATCTTGGATCCTCTCCTGCGCAATAAGATTATCCGACCTGAGGGTTAAGATTTGAGTATTCTGCTATATTTTCTTGGTGTTTCGTACAAGTCTTGGATCTCCTTCGTGTATACTATTAGCACAAACGTGTGAAAGTCATGTATCGAACTGGGGATTAAGACCTGTGCAACTTCAACTTATTTTTATCTTTTTATTTTGTTAAAATGGAACCTTATCTGCGTGTAGTAATACCGATCTTAATGGAAAATTTTAACTTTTTGCTTTATTTTCTTTTTGTTATTTTTGCATGAGTCACAGCTAATCAATTTAAAGAAAACAAAAATGTACATGTGAAATTCACTGTATAAGAGTATAAGAAATTGTGTCTGATAGGTGGGTCCCACATAAGAATGGTGCATATCAATAATTTGTTCAGAGATTTAAGTGGACAACAATACCAATAATTGACTTAACTTAAGTCATAATAAAACGCTGAAAATAAAACTTTGGTGGACGGAAAATTTGATCAATATGATTCCCTGCTCGACTCACAAAAAAATATGTAATGCATTGATAGTTAAGTGTTTACTGTTTTACTTTGTTTGTTATTTGAAAATTTTCAAAATTTCAAAAAGATTTTATTTTTTCTGCTTTATTTTCGATTCTCTAAGATGGCGTATAATCCAAAACAAAAAGATAAGTTTTGTTTACCCAAAAATTTTAAGTTAATCGTGCTTAACGTATTGTCAACTGGTATCAGTTGATTCTTAATTGATTATTTAATTCTTTGTTAAAACCCTAACTGGTTTTAATGATTATTTAAATCCTTAATGATATTTTATCTCATTCGCTAAGGATTTTTGGTGATTCATTAACATGTTTTAATGAATGTCAAGCCACTCGTTATTTAAATATAACAAATGATTATCTCATTCGTTATAATGGCATTCACTTCCGTTGTGCCTAACGAATGGAAGACATTTAGTTAGACAGTTAACGAATGGAATGATTTTAATGTATTGTTCGTCTGGATTTTAACGAATGACTCTAATATTCGTTATAAAGTGAACAAATAGAAGAGTTAATGTATTATTCGTTAAAAGTTTAACGAATGAAAATCTTATTCGTTTAAACTCTTGAACGAATCAGGTTTTTAAATTAACGAATGAGGCCATTCGTTAGTTCAAATTTGAACATATGACCTCGTTGGGCGTGAAATTATTGGGGTTTATAATCCCAATGTTAGACGAATGACTCTTAATTCGTCGTTTCATATTTCATTGCCATCCTTAACAGAGCTCTTGCAAAATTTTCCAAAAATATGCTACCTGTTTATTATCGCAATTGATTAACCTCTTTGTGTTCTACAGGTACTGGCGATATCAATGATATGATATTCATGGAAGTTCATTGGTGTTTTAGGGGTTAACTGATTAATTGAAAATTTTAATATTAATCGAACAGTTAATAGCCCACAAAATTCTTAATTGAATGAACATTAGAACTGATGATCATTGTATAGTGTATTAAACAAATTTCCGAACTTTGTTATTGTGATTAATTGTGAAAATTGATAGGAAATCAAAGGTTTCAACGATGACATTCATTTTCTTTTACTATAATAAGTCAAAATTAATTTGGTCTTTGACTTCTGAGAAGTCAAATAGATAATTAACTTAGATTCGTTATTCATATAACGAATGACTGGTCAGATTCGTTATTTTTCTAACGAATGTTTATATCAGATAATTGACAGTTAACGAATAACTATCTGATTCCCTAAGATAGCGAATAGATGGAGTAACTAATAACGAATAAGGGTAATAAGATCAGATTCATTATTATAACGAATGACTTAATTTATGAGTGTGATTCATTATTGTAACGAATGAAATTCAGTTAATGTATAATGAATGTCTCATTCGATTAATTCTTTTTAACGAATGAGATGTTTATTCGTTAATCAATATAGTATTAATTGAATAGTTTACTAATGATTTTATTTGTTTTTTAAGACAGAAATGGCTAAAGAAAATATTCAAAACCCTGTTACCGAGCAAAATCCCGAGGCTAATCCTGAACAACAGCCTCAAGTTGAAGATCAAGATGCACCTGAGCAAGCTCCAGTTCTTTTATCATGGAACAAAAGCCACAATATTTGTGCCTTCCTGGATCCTGTTTTTGAAGATTCACCGATATTTGGAGGAATGATCAGTTTCTTAATACGTTCCAGGATTTACAAGGCCATATCTACATGGACTATTGTTTGTCAAAGCATTATCTGAGTTTTTTGGAATACCGCTAGATTTAATGAGGCCAAGAATCAGATTGAAGCGGTTATTCAGGATAAACGGGTGGTGATTGATATTGGAATTATTAGAGATTCGTTGGGTTTTCGTGATACTGTGGACGATAGGTGTGAGTTTGATAAAGGTTTGATTAGAGGATTGTTTGGACGGGTGAAGTACAATGGTGATTTCGGAAAGTTGATGTACAACAAAGCAAATTTGTGCGAGCAGTACAAATATTTGCTTCATGTTTTGATTCATTGTCTCAGTGGATGGAAAGGAGGGTTTGATGAGTGTCGTGTGATGCTTCAGTCTGCGTTTGTTGCCTTAGTGTTGAATAAACCATTCAATTTCTCTGAATTGGTTTATTATCACTTGAAGGAGAATGTCACGAGCCGTCACAAGTTCCTTATGTACCCGAGATTTTTGCAAATGATGATCAATGATCTCCAACCTAATTTGATTAAAGATCAAGGTGATGTATTGAAGCTAGAGCACATGGATTTGGAGACCATGAGATGTTTGAGATCGTATCGTGGTCAAAGTCTTCAAGATCGACCGAGGTTTAAATGGTTGATTGGCCTTCTTGCCAATATTAACTATCAAGAGCCATCCGATGATCGTTGGGCTCATGATGATTCAGATTCTGAGCGTAAGGGTGGTGGTGATGGTGGTAATGGTGGTAATGATGGTGGTGATGGTGGTCCAGGACCACAAGCTGAGCTAACGTATGAGCAGAAACGTAAGCATAAGGGGAAAGAACCAATGGTAAATAGGGGGAGAAACCGAAGAAACAACGTGTCAGATGTGGTTCCGGTATCTAGATACCGAGTCAACCGTTTGAGAAATCTACTACACCTGTATCTGTACCAGTATCTGTATCTATTTCAGCTGCTGTTCCTACTTCTCCGATATCACAAAGTATTCCGAGATCTCCAACTCTTGTTGTTACTCGATCTCCTACTCCTGTTCAGATGCCAATTTCTCCAGTAGCTCCATCAATGAACTTGACGACTACTTCTGTAGCAGATCCATATTTTGGAGATGTTTTGCAGACCGTTTTGGCATGCATGGCTCCTCCACAACCAACTACTCCTGCTACACCAGTTACTCCTACACCGTTGCAAAGACCTGAGCATTCTTTCATGACTTTTAATCGTCCTCAAGGTCCTATGCAACTGCTTCATCCACACTTCTATGAGTTGTCTCGTAATGCCCAGTGGTTTAATCTGTTGAATCTGGTTCATATGCAACAAACTCAGATTCAAGCAGATCATTCGTTTTAGGAACATATGAGGGCATAGCAGCGGAATTTTTGTTTAGGCATATTCAGTTTATTCAGTGTGAAAACAGGGAACTTAAAGCCCTTGTTGCTGCTCAGGGGGATAGGATCGACAAACAAGATGAGATCATACTTCAGCTCACGTGCAAAGATGTTGAGTTAAAGAAGTTGAAGAATGATGAAGATGGTCAGGATGGTGAAGGGGGTGTTGATCAGCAATCGGGCAGTAGTTCTGCACCGTCGGCAGGTAATCAGGCTGATACGAATACTGGTGGTGGGTCAGAGGGGAGTAATTTACAGATTGTGCCACACAAGGATTACACAAAGAGCTAAGCCAATTGATGTTATTCCGGATAATATGTTATTATTTGTTGGTATGGACGGAATAGTGTATAGTATGGTAAACACAGACGTGATCAAAGAAGGTGAGTTTGTGGATCATTCTTTGACTAAAGAGCAAATAGCCTTGCTTTTGGATCTGAATGAAGAGGAGATTGAGGAACTTGGGAAGACTGTTGAGGTTGATGTTGAGTTTGAGGAAAGTACGAATCCAGGCATTCCACGCGGAAATGTGCCTGAGTATGAAGAAGTTAAGGTAGAAGACATAACTGCTGAGGAGTATCCTTAGTTCTACACAGACAACACCAATGATTCAGGTATTCCATTCTTTACTACAGAACACTTTGATTCAGCAGAACAACGTTTACGAGAAGAAATCGAGAAGTGGAATAAGGCAGCATAGACAAGTCACCTAACTGAGAAAGAGAGAAAACGGAAACATGCTTTAGAGGGTATGTTTGAGCATGATGTTAAGAGGATGAATAAGATGATCGAGGCCTTTCGTTATCATGAACAGGAGGAACTCAGATTAGCCAAGGCTCGAGCATCTGCATACCAGATGAAGAAGTACAAGCCCGTCAAAGATGTGAAAGGTGATTTGATAGCTTGGCAATTTGATTCTGAGCTTAAGGTATATATCGTGAATTGGGAACACGGTATTTATTATTTCAAGCGCCCACACGATATTCTATCTATGCCAAGGTGGGATGTTAGAACACTAGCCAACAGACCGTTCATCAATCGAGGAAAAGATGTCTAGGCTGAGTGGTTCTATGCTCATTTATTACATTAAACCCGTTATAGTTTCAAGTTCTTCAAGCCGCAAGTGCTGACTCACAAGTATATTGACGATATTGATCCGCGCACTGGCTGGAGGAAGATGATTTTACAAGTAAATCCGCCGAAGATAATGAAGAGGGCACCGATGAAGATATTCTCTCAGAGTCTGTTCACCACGTTCAACCGTTGGTACTACGACAACCAGACGGGTGAAACGGTTATTGTATTAGGCACCAGGTCTAACACGAGGATAATACGTGTGATCGATCTGATGTTGCTTGTTAACTTATCTGAGTCTGACAACGACGCATTATTTCATAGTTAGATCAGATTTGCTAACGTAAGCGACTACGAACTTGCGATGCAGTTTCAGAAGGTCGTTTGAGTCTGTTATGCATTCAAGATTCATAGCTGCGTGGAATGGAAGACGAAGATGTTCCAGCAATGAAGAATAAAGAGCTCGAGACAAGGGGGAGTTTGTTGATACATGTTTTGTACGTCTCGGTCTTTATTAGTTTATTATGATAATTAACTTATAATGAAAGGGTATTAATGTAAATATTGCTATTCGCTCTATTGTAAGTTACATTCGTTACCCCGTAACGAATGTAACATATTCGTATTAATTGTAAGATCATTCGTTAACCTTTATTAAAGAATGAGATAACGAATGAGGTCTATTCACTATGATTGAATGTATTAATGAATGAAGGTTTTCATTCGTATAACTTAAAGTAACGAATGACACGTTCATTAAGTGATAACTTAACGAATGTGATCATCTCGTATATATACCCTGTAAGATTATTCATTAAAGTAACAGTTCTGATTATCATCACTCTCATGTCGTTACTCTGCCAAATTTACTCTCAACATACACAGTACACACACTTAACCGTATTCGTTCATAATCATATACCTAATCAATGAATAGCTCGATGTCATCATAAGATCTAGATCCTGTAAGGCTCTCTCAGTACGTGATAGTTAGAACTAGATGATTGATTCTTGTAACTTGTTAAACAGTTAGCCGTGCTTAGTTGAGAAGTGGTGTGACCATAATCTAAGAAATAACCGACTCCGGGTGAGTTTCTAGCCCCTTTTCTCTGTTAGGTTTTCAGGGCTGTGTGCATACTCTTATTTGTTTAGTAAATACACTTACCTTAAATGGTGCGTGTAAGTTATGTGAATGTTTATGAATGGTAGTTGAATGATACAGAAAGAGTTAAGAGTATGTACATGGATGCATTTAAATATATGTATATATAATAAAAGATAAGTAAAGTATGTATGGTCGTATGACAAGATATGCATGGTAATATGGAACGAGAAGAAGGGCACCAGACCCTAATAATATCCGAGGTATGAAGGGCACTGGACCCTAATAATATTCGAGATACGATGGGCACATAAAATCCAAGGTATGAAGGGCACCGGACCCTAATAATATTCGAGATAGTTGGGCACCGGACCGTAATAATATCCGAGATATGAAGGGCACCGGACCCTAATTATATCTTAGGTATGTAGGACGAAATGCTCTTTAAAACGTAAATATAGTATGTATGAACTAAATGAGTTAGAGCATGAAAGTATGAAAGGTATGTACGCATGAAAGTAGAAAAAAAAAAAGAAATTATGAATCATGAAATAATGAATTTATGTATGTACGTATGTACGAATGAAAGATGAACAGGCTAAGTATATAATATGTTTCTTCGGATGTGTATTGGTAAGCAAACGAATGAAATATTTGTACCTGATCAACTAGAACTTAGCGGAGCTGACTTTTAGTACGCACGCAGGAAAGTTGGCTAAAGGAGCTAGCTTGAGGATGGCACATGGTATGGACTGAGCGGCTAGCAGTTAAGAAGGAAGACCGGATGTTTTATTTTTATGTTTTATGTTGAGACAATTTATGATGTTTTAACACAAGTATAGCATGGTTTGTAAGAGACAGATGACTTTTTTTATTATTCCGCATAAAGCTTTAATTATCTCTGATATTTAGAATTGTGTTTATGAGTAAATCCAGCACCAAAGTAGGGCACCATGACCGGAGCCTTACAAGTTGGTATTAGAGTATAATTTTGAGAGAATAAGCATCCTACATGCTTAGACTCGAATAGAAAATGTGACTTAGAGAAGAAAAGAAGAAGATGCCAGTTCCAGAAAGCCATGTGTCGCTCAAGCAAGCTCGAGAATGGTAAAGCACATGATTAAGTTCATGTGAAGATTTAAGAATATATGTATATGTATGTTAAATAAAAGTAGAAGAATGTATAAATTCTAGCTTAATTGCTAGAGAAGAATGTGTGTATTAGCTTAATTAGAAGAATGTGTGTATGCTAACTTAATTGCTAGAGAATAATGTGTGAATGCTAGCTTAACTGCTAAGGATAAGAATGTAGGTTATGTGTATGTTTGCATGATTGTGAGAGTAGTAGAAACTAGCACAAATGAATCATAAAGGGTAGTACGTAGGACCTGAGGAGTAATGTAAAGAGTTAATTACACTTGGCTACTGTCATTAACAACTTACCTTACACATCATGTACTAAATAATTCATGGAGTGATAATGTTTCTGTTTCCTTAGAGAAAAGAAAGGATGAATGCTGCAAAGAGACGAGCACGAGGAAGTCGTACTGGACGCTGTGGTAGGACACGTGCCAACCAAAAACCTTTTGAAGAATGTGTGACAGAACGACATACGAAAGCAATAGGACTCCAACTGTAAACAATAATAAACAAGGATCAAACTCAGTGCTTGTAGTCAAATATGATAAGGGGAGTTACTAAATTGTTTCACACTTCAATGACGATAATGCTTGCTAAAGCATTAAAGGCTGCCCAAACTGGGAATCCAAGTGGAAGCAACATGAAAGAAATAGAGATAAGTCAGTTGAAATGAATTAAAACATATAGTATGCCTGTAACAGTTAACTCCATAAGGAAACTTACTGGGATCGTGAGTGACAAGGTGAATGTTGAGAAAGTAGAGATGGTCGAGAAGTATGGGCGACTGTCAAGGTATCCTAATTGAAAATGCATGAAATGATGAGGCTACATGATAAAGCGAATGTGAAAGAAGAACACTAGGGAGAATGAGTTGTGTACCTGAGATTGTTATGAAGAGATCACTAGCGATACTTTAGCTGAAATCATGAGAATGGTTAAGAATTGTAATATAGGGTTAGAGGGACATGAGTTCCCTGCTACCCTATATGTGATGACCTTAGGAGGGTTAGATGTGGTTTTGGGAATGGATTGGTTGTCTGAGTTCGACACTCAGATAGTGCATAAAGGTAGATTGATAAGACTGAAGTCTTTGGATGGTGATACGGTGTAACGCCTGTCACTTCCGGTTTATCGAATTAAAGCTTGTAAAGTATGTACAATTCTCGGGATTATCCGACCTCCCTTGGTGACCTTCTCGTCGTTTCGCTATGTTAAATTAATTAACTTTTCAGTCGGGACGCCATATCTTTCAAATTGGAGGGGCTAGGGTGTAACATTTTATAATATAACACAAACCCTAACCCCCCCTTCCTTGTTTCAGCAACTGCAGCCAGCAACCCCACTCCTACCACCGATTTTCTTTTTTCCAGCTTGATTCCGGGTGTGAATCCATAATTCAAGGTTAGTACTACGTTCCTACAAGTCTTTTACACTTTAATTGGTCATTATAACGCGCGTATTGATCGATAAATGGCTTGTTTTAGGCTAACCGGGTGGCTGTCCAATTGAGCGGTTCTTGGACTGTTATGGTTGAGGTTTTTTCACCAACATCATCCTATGTATGTCTACTATTATGTACTTCAAAATTATGCACATTAGTGTTCGTTTGATTGGTCAACCAGTTGTAGTTTGAAAGATAGTTTTCGATTGGCTAGAATGGTAGATTGTTGCGTTTAACGCGATGGTTGAAGTGATTAACGACCAATTCACTTTGGGTGAACTCAATTTGATGTACGGGCTGTTGAAAAATCATTTTTATAAGTAATGGGGCTGAATTGGTTGTCGGTTACTCAAATGGGTCGGTACAACGCGTATTCGCGTTTATTGAATAGTTAGTGTGTTTTACTTGCGAATTACCGACCCATTCGACTCGCGTAGCGTCGTGTGGACTTGTTGGCTGTGAATTTATCATATTGGGTCCACGCAGGGCTGAGTTGGATTTTAATCTCCTAAACAACTCTTAAACGCGCGTGCTAGTGTCACCTAGTGCTTCTGGGGGTAATTTGGGAATTCTTTATTCCCGGGAGTATCTAAGGGTCGTGTTGGTGAATGTAAGGCCCCGGGGGCTATTATGAATGAGTTTGATGAGGTCGAGGCTTTAGGTAACTCGAACCATGTTAGAACGTCTCGTAGGATAGATGATTCCTTTCGGTGTCGTTAGTAATGATTATATGTAAACCGACAGGCGTTTGAGTTGTGGGGATACTTAGGGATTCTCTAGCTCGTGGTGAAATTGTGCCTTGTTTTAGGTGAGTTCATGATGCCCCTTTTTACTCTTTTCAAGTTTTTGGGCTAGCATGCACACCTAAGTGATTTTTCTTGATGAACCGTTTGAATTATTTTGCATTGGCTTACTTATATAGGGTAGGCCTTGGGATGATATTAGTGTATGTTGTATGTATGTTTATACATGTATTATTGTATGGACAATAATTGGCGATGTTTATTAGTCTTTATCGACTAAGGATGTTTACGTATGCCTACTTTGTGTTTGCATACGTTGGATGAGATGTTACGTGTTTAGGTTGTACGTGTGCTCGACCCTGATGTTATTACTTGGATGATAATTATAGGGATGTAATTATATGGATGTTTATATATATATATATAAGTATGACTACTTATAGTTGATGATGGCCTAACTGTTGTATCTCGTTTTATTTTATAATTATTGGAATGATGATTATTATTATAGATGTCAATTATTTAAAACTTGAACTCACTCAGCTCAAGCTGACTCTGTGTGCATGTTAGTGTGCGTTTCAGGTTAGGTGGAGGATGCATTACCGCTTGGACGTGTACGAGGCTACTTGGACGGTAAAGGACATATCTAGTCGGAAGTTTTTATTAATAAACACTGTTCTTTTAAATATTTACTAAATACATTGAAACTTGGTTTTGGGCATAACTCCCGGTTTTTGGGAACTTGGTTTAATAATTATGATTTTTTGCTGATTTATACTCTGAATTGTTTATTTTAATGGAATGAGCTGTTTTTTGAGTTTAAGTATTTTGCAAGTATTTTGTATGAATACCAACTGTAGGATTCCCGGGATTCGGGGTCTTAAATACGGTGTTGGGTCGGAAAATTGACAAGGAAGATTGGAATCTTTTTAACCTCCTATGAAAATGGCTAAATATGGAACTCGAGCAAGCTTGGACCTTCGAGCACAACTTTTGCTAGCTCGAGCATGATATCTTACTCTTGTAAGATTATCTTTTGGAATTCTTCTAAGTGTTGAAAGCTTCAAGCAAGCTACACTTCGTCGAGCAAGGATGTTCATCATCAAGCACAGTTTGCTATCCGAGCAAACACTTGATCTATCAAATTTTAAACCAAAGTCTACGAGCATTTTGGTGGGTCGAGCATGGATACAATAAAGGGTGATCTTAATATGTTCTGAGTAAAGCTTCAAGCATGGTTCAATCTCGAGCAAGTTTCAGTATCCGAGCATACTGGAGTTGTTCTCAATAATCTTTAGTGAAGATTGAAGAGATCTAGAAGTTCATTGTGGGTGTTTTTCTACAATCATTGTGATATGCTAACCTAGTACGGCCATCATTGAATACTCAACCCTAGACGTTCCATGAAAACCCTAAAACACTTCCACTGTTCTTGAATGATTTATATAAATATACTGGAATCTTTTGAGTATATTGTGAGTGTTTTTCTAAAATCATTGTGATATTCCAACATCCTGATTATAACTGATTCCGCTGGATATAATCAGTAGGTCTTCATAATATTCATTTTGTGTGTGTGTATTCTTGTAGATTGTTATTAGTGTAGCACGAGATCCCAGTCCTAACAAGTGGTGTCAGAGCTTTTTACGCTCTTTGAAGACCACTATGTTGGAAACCTTGTGATTGTAAAAGGTTTTTGCAACGAGATCTAAGGTAGTCAAGTGATTATGGATGATCAATAGGTATCTACAAACAAGATCCCAAGACAGCTAGGGCAAGAGAATTACATCAAATGGAAGGTGTTGTTTGAGGCTGCTTTTAACTATAATGATATGGAGCTCTAGGCTTCGATTAAAAATGGTCCCTATGTTCCATCTGATGCTCCAAATGCCAACATAATGCTTGAAAGACAAATGAAAAAGAGAGATGATAAGGCTCTCTCTATGCTGAAGTTATGATTGTCATGGGATATACTGACCAGTGTGAATCATCATACCAATGCTAAAGCCATGTATGATGCTGTGGTTGAAATGTTTGAAGAAAATATGGAGCTTAGAGACATCAAGAAGGATAGGTTGAAGCGATAGTTGGATAGGTTTAAGTTCAAGGAAGGAGAAAGACTGAAGTCAGTGCTGCAAAGGTTTATTACAATACTGAATGAGATAAGAACAACTAATCTACAGATCACTGAATTTGATCTAAACAAGAAGCTGTTATCTTCATTGTTGGGGGAGTGGTACACTGCAAGCAAGTTCATCAGGGAGAAGGTGAACTTCCTGAATTTCAAACTTGATGATATTCTCTCATTCCTACAAGCTGCTGAATATGAGATGATAAAAAACAACAAAATCAAAGGAAGAGAGACCAAGTTGAAGAACCCTCAGACTTCAACTGCTTTGATTGCACCAATGAGCAATCTCTCCACAAGGTCTCAACAGCAACATCCTATAGTTGAAGAACCCTCAGACTTCAACTCAGTTGCTTCAAAGACACCAAGAGTGTATGCCAATGCTTCTGAATCAAGCCAACAAAGATTCAACGTGCAGATGCTGGAAGATAATGACAATGCATCAACTGCATGTGGACATCCTCCATATGTTCAAAACAACTCAGGCCATGGAAATGACTATCAGGCCTTGTTTCAATGTTCACTGAGTCTTACAATTCTTTTGTAGCTAAGAACTTGATCCATACAAGTGTAGTTCAAGAAGACCTTGAATAGATCGATACTGATGAACTTGAAGACATGGACTTAAAGTGGCAAGTTGCCTAGCTGGTTGTGAGGAGCAAGAGGCTTTACAACAGGAGAGGGAGATCAACTTTCTATGGTCCTAGTGATAGAATTGGTTTGACAAATCAAAGGTCATCTGCTACAGCTGCCAGCAACCTGGACACTTTTCTAGGGAGTGTAATCTTCCTAGACAATATGGGATCCAAGTAAACCAAACCCAGTTTTATCAAAATCAAAATCAGCAAAACTACTAGCCAAGAAAACAATCATTGAACCAAATTCCTTATCCTCAGCAAAGACAACAGCAGACCCAACAACAACCTAGAAATAGCCAACTGCAATTACAGACCAACCGGAATAGGTTGCCGACAACAGCAGACCCAACAACAACCTAGAAATAGCCAACTGCAATTACATGTAAGGCCCCGAACCCCGGGAACCCCACAGTTGGTAATCATTCAAAACACTCGTAAAAATAATTAAACTTAAAAATCATTCTTTTCATTAAAATAAGTATCACAGAGTATAATTCGGCGGAAAACGTAAATAATATAATAAGTTCCCAAAACCCGGGAGTTTTCTCCAAAACCAACTAAATTATCTTTAATAATTTTTTTTAAAAGGAAATGTTTAATAATGAAGTCTTCAAATCCAGTATGCCCTTCACCGTCCAAGTAGTTTCGTGCACGTCCAAGCGGTAAGGCAACCTCTTCTTAACTTGAAACTCACACTAACATGCACACAAAGTCAGCTTAAGCTGAGTGAGTTCAAGTCTTTAAATAAGTAACAAAAGTCTTAATAATCATTTCAACGATTTTAAAACTGTAAACGAAATTACATCAGTTAGGTCATCACATTTAATAAATAATCATCCTTACGTATGAACATCTCCAATACGTACATTCCTATATATAAAAATATATATATATAACATTCAATAATAACATTCAGGGTCGAGCAAACGTACAACTCAAACACGTAACATTCAGCGCATGCAAACACAAAGTAGGCATACACAACATTCAATAGTCGAGACGACTACAACATTCGCCAAATATTGGCCATTCTAATATATATATATATATATATATATACACATACATACACACATTCTTTAACATTCCAAGGCCTACCAATACTAGCAAGCCTATATAAAATCGTTTAAAACATTTCATCAAGCAAACTCGCTTAGGTGTGCATGCTAGCCCAAAACTTAAAAAGAGTTAAACGGGGCATCAAGAACTCACCTGACGCAAGACGCGGATTCACCACGAGCTAGAGAATCCATAAGAAATCCCAAAACTCAAACCCCTGTCGGTTTACATTCAATCAATACTAATGACATCAAGATAACTCGTTTATCCTACGAGACGTTCTAACATGGTTCGAGTTACCTAAACCCTCGACCTCATCAAACTTAATGACAACAGCCCCCGAGGTCTCACATTCACCAAAACGACCCTTAGGTAATCCCGGGAATAAAGAATTCCCAATTTTCCCCCGGGAGCACTAGGTGACACTAACACGCGCGTTTAGGAGTTGTTTAGGCCGTTAACATCCAACTCAGTCCCATGTGGACCCATTATGATAAAATCACAGCCAACAAGTCCACACGACGCCACACGAGTTAAATGGGTCGGTAACCCGCAAGTACAACGCACCAACTATTCAATAAACACAATTGCGCGTTGTACCGACCCGTTGGAGTAACCGACAACCAATTCAGCCCCATAACTTATAAAAATGAATTTTGAACAGCCCGTACATCAAACCAAGTGTCGCCGAGCTGAATTGGACGTTAATCACTTCAACCCTCGCGTTAAACGCACCAAACTACAATTCTAGACAACCGAACATAACAATCAAACTACAACTAGTTGATCAACTTAACGAACACCTATGAACATGATCTTTAAGTATGATATACGGGACATACCTAGGAAGATTGTGGTGCAAAAACTCACTTCAAACAGCCCCGACAAGAACACAATTGAACATCCACCGGTTAAGCCTAAAACGAACTTATCGATCAATAACGAGTAAAAAGTGTAGATTTTAGCATGCGAAGATGCATTTAATTACATAGGATAACCTTTGAAATAAATTATTAAATTTTTAACAGACATTAATAAATGTCTTAGGTTTATAAAAATGTTTTTATTATATTTTTCTATTGGACACAAAAATTATAAAAATTCCTCCAACACAGCAAGGTACGTGCAGCTATTTCAGTGCGCAATAAAATGGTTTTATTTTTATAAAATTCATTACCAAACCAATTTAAACGATTCCAATTGGGTTTGGTTCCTAACTCAAAATACTAACTTCCAGAAGTGGAACCAACCAATTTGGACCTGTCGAAAAAAGGTTATGACGTCGGAAAGACAAACTAGAATCCGTCATCCCGCATCAGCTTTGACACTCGATTTTATAAATTCATAAAAACCATTCAAATCTCGTCCAAAAGTTACGTATTATACTTTTCTGGAAACTAGACTCAAAGTAGAACATCATGGAATCAAGAATAGATTAAAAAAAATGGATTATCATCGCGTTACAGACCCTACAAGAAATGTATACGAATCTGTCAGCAAACTGTTATCATCAAAACTCAACCTTAACGACCAATAAGCGCGTTAATATGATCAATTAAGGTGTAAAAGACATGGGGAATTATAAAACCGACCTTGAATTGAAGTTTTTATGGATCAAACTTGGCTGGACAGAAGGAATTTCGAGCGGGGGGGGGGGGGGGGGGCTCTCTCTTCCGATCGGCCGCTAGAAAGGGTTAGGATTCTTTTTGTTTTATGATATAAAATAAGAAATTTCATTCTAGCCCCTCAAGTATAAAGTGTAAGGCAACTTGGATGAAAAGTTACATAATTTTAACGTACCGGGATAACGTAAAGGCTCCCGAGAAACGTCGGTTAAATCCCGAGAATAATACATACTTTACAAGCTTTACTCTTGGAACCGGAATTAACGGGCGTTACATTACAGACCAACCGGAATAGGGGGCAAGCTGGAGAAAGCAACCAAGGACGGGATCAAGGGAATGTGGCTGTCACCATGGTACCTCAAGATGGTGAATTTGACTGGAGCAGTCATGCTACTGAAATAGAGAAGGCAAATGTTGCCTACATGGTAAGATCAGTGAAACTGGAGGAGTAGCATCAAGTTCTCAGGTACCTTCTGAACACTCAACTTTTGAACTGCTACTATTAATTGATGATTTGAATAGGGAATTGGGAAAATGGCAAAGTGAGTGTAGCACGAAGGATGTGGTAATCAATGTATATGATATGAGTGAGAAGACTTATGAGAATCAAATCAAGAGCTTAGAAGAAGATTGTGTTGAAATTTACAGAATTCAATTAAGACTGAATCTTGAGGTTGATGGTTTGAAGAAGTTGTACAATGAAGAGAATTTGAAAAACAAAGAGCTACAGATACATATTGATTTCTTGAAGAATCTTTTGTCTACTGAGAACATTCTAGGCCAAATTGAGAATATGAATCCAGAAGATAAGTACAAGACTGTACCACCACCATTCTGTGACTAGTACCCTTTGAAAGTTGACAAGGAGAATAGAGAAGAGTACTTGAAGCAATTTAAGTCATCTTTTGAAGATAAAGAAGAGTTTCTAAGTCTTTATGATAATGTGGTTGTTAGTAAAGAAGGAGAATTTGTTATAGAGGAGAAAGTTTCATCAGCTGATCAGGGTGAAGAAAAGAAAAGTTTGGAGACAAAGGAATATGTTTTAAGTCTGTGTAGCTCTTGTAGTTGCAGTAGAAAAGGTGTACAAGGTGAGAGAAGGGAAAAAGAGTCCAAAAGGAAGAGCTCAATAGAAAAGGTGCCAAGGTTACCAGAGCAGTCTCCCAAGATGAAAAGGCACCATGAAAAGATGAGAGCTGAACACAAATTGTTTGATCTATATGAAAATTCAAAACTTCAGAAAACATAATGCTTCTCCTGGTATTGACAAATGTCCACCAATCTACCTAGTTTTCTCCAATCATGAGCTGTTTGATGTTGGAGATCCTAAGTATGTGCCAAGAAGAAGAACAAGTCCTGAAAGAGAAGGAAGGTCTACAAGTCGTCAGATGAAGCTGAAAGAAGTAAAGTTGTGAAGGCAAAGGAACAACCAAAGATTGATGTGTGTGGACCCATTGAAGTAGACTTTGATTAGTGCACTTATGCTCAGAAATCTCTAGGATTGGATGTGCCTAAACCAAGTGAAAAGTTCACCAATGACAGAGTATCACAAGAGCTTGGAAACTTAGGCAAAGTGTGGTGCAAGAAGTGTGACATTTATGGCCGTTCAACAGATTCTTGTTGGAATAAAAAGGAAGATGCGTATGTTATTCCTGATAAGTTCTGTGGACAGGATTTGGGTCTTTACAAAAAGAAGTAAGAAAAGTATCTAAGTAATGAAAAGAGTGAGGAAGATTCAGAAGATGCTAGAGAAAAGACTGAAAAGAGATTGAAAGCAAGTGTTGAAGTTAAATGAAACAATCAAATGCAAATAGCAAAGCATGTGTGAGAAATCTTGATGTATCAAAGAAGTTCAGCAAGATGGGGTTAAGTAAGTTAAATGGTGATGAAAATTTCTTGTTAAAGCAAGGGTTTGAACCAAGAGGGCTCCAGTGGAAGACCAAGGCAGAAGTCACTAAAGTCAGTGTAAAGAAAGAGGAACCAGTGTTAGAACCTTTTGTGGTCAGAGAAGGAGAAAATAGAGTTGAATATGGTTATGAATCTGATGATTCATGTGGAGTTATTCATTAGGATCCAGTACCAACTGATTTTGATGATTCCATTGTTGATGAAATGCAAACTATTGAAGTTTGCACTTCAAAGCATAACTAATCAGTTTGTTTCTTTATTTGCAGGTTTATTCCACTGAAGTAAATGATGTATGGTATATGGATAGTGGATGTTCCAGGCACATGACTTGTGATAAAAGATCACTTTTTAATTAAGAAGAGAAGTATGAAGGACCTGTTACATTTAGGAGTGATGAGAACTGAGGAAAGATAGTTGGAAGAGGCACACTTACCAATGGCAAAGTATTTTTTGAGAATGTGTTGCATGTGGAGGGGTTACAGTATAATCTACTAAGTATATCTAAAGTTTGTGACAAGGGGTATAAAGTTGGTTTTGATGATGCACGCTGTTTCATCCTGAAACCTGAGTTTGTGATACCTCCAGACATGGTTATGATGATGCCTCCCAGGAATGGAAACCTATATAAGCTGAAAATGAAGAATGTAGTATCAAGGGGTGGATCATGCTTTGTGTCAAAGGAAACTGAAAATGAAACAAGGTTATGGCATAGGAACATGTGTCATGTTAATTTAAAGAATATGAACAAGCTGGCGAAAGGAGAACATGTGATTGGTCTTCCAACTAAGGAGTTCAAGCTAGATGACAACTGTACCTTATGCATCAGGAAAATAGCATAAATCATCTCACAAGAGTAAACTGGTGAATTCTATTAAAGAAGTACTGGAATTACTTCACATGGATCTATTTGGTCCTGTGAGTGTACCCAATATTCGGAAGAAAAAGTTTTGTCTTGTGATCACCGATGACTATTCAAGATTCACATGGGTGTTTTTCCTGGCAACCAAAGATGAGACTTTAGAGTTGATTAAAGGGTATGTGACTAGGATGGAGAATCAGCTGGACAAGAGAGTGAAAGTGATCAGACAATGGGACTGAGTTCAAGATTGGGGTGATGGATGAGTTTTGTATATCAAAGGGAATATTTCAACAGTTTAATGCCCCTAGAACACCTAAGCAAAATGGAGTGGCTGAAAGAAGAAACAGAACCTTGATTGAAGCTGCAAGAACCATGATTATTGATGCATATCTACCTGTTACTTTTTGGGTAGAATCAATCAACACAGCTTGTTATGTCCAGAATAGGGTGCTACTCAACAAAGCTCAAAACAAGACCCCATATGAGTTTTGTTCAAAAGAAAACCATATGTGAAGTTCCTCAAGCCTTTCATTTGCAAATGTTCTCTCTTGAACACAAAGGATTATTTGAACAAATTCCAAGCCAAGTCCTACGAATGCTTCTTTGTAGGTTACGCCTCACAGTCAAAGGCCTTCAGGGTATATGTGAAAGAACACATGTGTGTTATTGAGTCTTCAAATATTGTGTTCAATGAAAATCATTTCAACAGTGTGGATGGTCCAAGCTGGTTATTTTATTTGGGAAAGCAGATTAAATCCTTCAAGATATATTCTTAAGATTTTGATGAAGGAACTTATAAGGCTGCTGTGCCAGAAGCTATGAGAGAACAAATGCTTAATTTGGACAAACTTTGTTCCAAAGTTGCTGGTAATGAAGGAGAATTTGAATTTCAAAAGAAAAGAGTGACTGAAGTAGTAGAAGATGAAGTGGATTAGGATGTTGAAGTGAATATGAATCAGAATGATAATAATGAAATTGAAATGCCTAAAGCATCGAAAGAAAACACTCAGACTTTGTTTCAATCATTGTTTGAAACTCTATAGATTGGGAGCGATGAAGCTTCAAATTCAAATCAACAGAACAACATGGAATCTACTTCAAATGCTGAGAATGATCAAGTAGAAGAGCTTGAAGTAGATGTTTCAAATCTGAATTCAGAGATTAATGTAGAGCAGATTGTTCAAACAACCACTACTCAAAGAGATCATCCAATTGAGAACATCATTGGTAACCTGAATGAAAGAGTAACTAGAAGGGCCTTATAAACAACAAATATTTGTCTCTATGCTTGCTTTCTATATCAAGTTGAACTCCTGAACATCAATCAAGCATTGAAGGACAACAGTTGGGTGGAGGCAATGTAGGAAGAGTCAGCTCAGTTTAGAGACTTACATGTTTGGGATTTAGTTGACAAGCCAAGAGGTAAGTATGCAATAGGCACCAAGTGGGTCTTTATGAACAAGAAGGATGAAAGAGGAATTATTGTGAAGAACAAGGCTAGATTGGTAGCATTGGGTGTTTGCAAGAAGAAGGAATTGATTTTGATGAGGTATTTGCTCCTGTGATAGACTGGAAGCCAAAAGGATCTTTCTTGCATATGCTTCTTCAATGAATATAAATGTGTACCAATTGGATGTGAAATCTGCATTTCTGAATGGGAAGATTGATGAAGAGGTGTATGCTACTCAACCTCCTGGATTTGAAGATCCAGATTATCCAAGTAGGGTGTACAAGTTAAGCAAAGCCCTGTATGGATTGCATCAGGCTCCAAGGGCCTGGTATGATGAGCTGTCAAATCACTTGCTGGATAATGGTTTTTATAGAGGTGCTATAGACAAGACATTTTTCTACAAGAGAAATGGAAAGATCTATTACTGGTGCAAGTATATATGGATGATATTATTTTTGGATCCACCAATGAAGAGATGTGTAAGGATTTTGAGGCAGTTATGAAGTCTAAGTATAGCCTAAGCCCCATGGGTGAGATGAAAGTTTTCCTGGGATTACAGGTTCAACAAAAGGCTGAAGGGATTTTTATTAATCATTTCAAGTATGTTCAAGATATTCTCACCAAGTTCAAGCGCAATGAAATGAAGACAGTGTCTACTCCAATGGACACTTATGAGAAGATGGTAGCCAATGAAAAGGGGGAGCCAGTAGATCAGTATGAATATAAAGCAAAGATTGGGTGCCTAATGTATTTAACTGCATCAAGACCAGACATCATGTTTGTTGTGTGTGTTTGTGCAAGGTTTCAAGCAAATCCTAAGGTTTCCCACATGCTTGCAGTGAAAAGGATATTTGGATACCTTAAAGGGAAGCTTGATCTAGGAATTTGGTACCCAAAGAACGGATCTTGTGATCTGATTGCTTACATAGATAGTGATTATGATGGGTGCAACATGAGTAGGAAGTCCACATCTGGTGGATGTCAGTTTTTAGGAAACAGACCGGTGTCTTGGCAGTGCAAGAAGCAAACTACTTGTAAGGCCCCTATCCTTAAAGCCCTACATTGGTGTTGGATTTACTCATAAACAAAGTTCTAAAATCAGAGTTAATTAAAACTTTCGCGGAATAATTAAACTTCATGCATTACATTAGAAAACATCGAATCTTGTCTTAAAAAAAGTTAATTTGTCGTAACACATAACATAACATAATAATTCATAACATTTATTCCCAAGATGCCAGTCTTCCAGTCCCTACCACGTGCCATCCTTAAGCCAGCTCCTTCAATCTATTTACCTGCATGCATACTAAAAGTCAGCTACGTTGGGTGAGTTCTAGTTTATCAAGTTACAGGATTATTCTTACACGTTCCTTTATTTACGTAAGAATATTATTTGGTACTATTATGACATTATTCTTACATTTTCTCACTTAGCATACAACTATTCTTACATTCTTGCACAGATCTTATAAGGGTCTGCCACCCAATCTCTTGCACATATATCATAAGGGTCTGTTGCCCAACCTCTTGCACAGATATTATAAGGGTCTGCCACCCAACCTCTTGCACCGATATCATAGAGTCGGCCACTCTATTCTTGCCCAGGTATTAGGAGGGCCTACCACCCTGACTCTTCAATATATTCTATTTGACTCTTACAAGCCTATTTAATTTCAAACTAAGCACATACACATTTTTACGACATTCTTTCGTTCTTACATTAGTTATTCTCCTTCAACATATATGTATATAACTGTATGTGTGTGTGTGTATACACTTCTAGTCTTACAAGTATGTATACAGCCCCGAAAACATTTCAAAGAGAAATGGGGCTAGAACTCACCTGTAGTCAGTTTCTCTCTAAGTTAATGGTAATGCCCTTCTATAGTTGAGCTCTACTAACTGTGTAACAAGTTACGATTATCAATTATCTATTACTACTACTTCTTACATCTTAGTTAATGAAACCCTCAACTAACGGGGATCCGGGGGGCAGCACCACTGGTAGCGGGGTCTAGGGGCGGCAGCTCGCCCCTAGCAGGGTCCAAGGGGCAGAGCCCCTGGCTGGGGTCGAGCTGAAAGAATTCGCAAATGCATCAGAAAATTTTATTTTCATTAATAGTCCTTTATCAAAAATTCATCAGAAAAATTGAATCGGGTCACGTTTTACAACAATTTGAAAGAATTCTCATGGAAGAATTCGCTTCGCATGTCCATTCGCTTCACATGGACCATTTGCTTCGCATGGAAGAATTCGCATTCGCATGAACCCATTCGCTTCGCATGGCTATGCGATGCAATTTGTGGAATTCGCATGCAAATCCATTCGCTTCACATGGCTGTGCGATGCGAATTCTGCTTCATGCGATCAAAATGCATTTTCTTCGTTTTTACCATTTTAAAGCCATTTTCACTCCGTGACTCTTCCTTAGGACCCGATTTTACCCTCCGTGCACAGCAGCAGAATGTATTCAGCTTCAGCAGTTGAAATTGACACTGTAGTGTAACATCCGCATTTATGTGAATAATAAATAAAAGAAAGTTTTTATTATTAACTGCGTGTCGTTAATTTATTTGTGTGTTAGTGTTTTGGATTATGATTAGGATTGGGCTTGAGAATGGGTTATGGGTCGTAGGGCCCATGGACCCCATAACCCGTTCTCAAGCCCAATCCTAATCATAATCCAAAACACTAACACACAAATAAATTAACGACACGCAGTTAATAATAAAAACTTTCTGTTATTTATTATTCATAGAAATGCGGATGTTACACCACAGTGTCAATTTCAACTACTGAAGCTGAATACATTGCCGCATCTGCTTGCTGTGCACAGGTTCTATGGATTCAAAACCAACTGCTGGATTATGGTCTGAACTTTCTAAACACTCCTATTCTTGTTGATAACACTGCTGCTATGTATATTGTTAAGAATCCTGTTCAACATTCAAAAACCAAACACATTGAAATCAGACATCATTTCATTAAAGACTGTAATGAAAAGGGTTTAATAGAAATGATAAGAGCTGAAACAACTGACAATTTGGCTGACTTGTTCACCAAGCCACTGGATAAAAACAGGTTCAACTTTCTATTAAAGTCGTTAGAAATGATAAATGCAGATGAAGTCTGATTAATGATATGTGTTTATGTGCTTACATGACTATTGAAACTGCTAAGTGTTTAATATGTTTTGAACATGTGAACTGTTGTGTGCTGAACTGACCATGTTATATGATTGCTTGCCTGTTGAATGTTGTGTTGAAAGTGTGTGTTGATTATGATGTTATGTTGCATGTTTGATTTTGCATATCTGTTTGTGTGATGACAGTGTCTGGTTCGAATCTAAGTAAATGAATCAAATGTTTTGAAAGGAATATCTGAATTGATTCTGTTCTATGTGCTCAAGTGACTATCATTCACTTATGGTGAATGTAATTGTGTGAAAGTTAAAAGTGTGTGTGTGTGTTTGTGTGTCAAAAAGAATCTTTTCAAAAGAAAATTTTGTTTAAAAGGCTGTGAGTGATTATTAAGTTTTCAAACAAAAATTAAAGAATTTGACAAAAGCAAACTGTTTTTGGTGATGTAAAAAGAGACATGATAAGATTATTCAGTTCAAAGCCTTATAGAAGCTTAAAGGTTTTTAAATGGAGATAGAATCCAACATATTTGGGAAATGATAGAAAATTGGTTAAGTTAAGTAACTCATGAATTATAGGCTAAAAAGGTTTTGAGTACAGTCATTGATATGTATGGTAGCTTTCCATTGTGTGTAAAAGCTTAAGTGATATACACATAATGATCATGCTAAGTCTCTGTGGATACACATTTGAATATGCAAGTATGTTTCAATATACATCTCTCCGGATGAAGGCAGAAAGGTAATTATCCAGTCATACGCAGCCTGTTAGTGTTTGGTTAACCCTAAATGAGATATTTTCTATGATATGAACAGCTAATTTAGCTTATCTCTTTATATGAAAAAATTATATATGTAAATATTGTCAAACTTGAAAATAAAATAAACTTAAAGGGGCTTCACAGAACTACAGAGGTGGGGCAACCAAATAAGTCCTAAACACCTCGAATGTAAGGCATGTAAATCCGGATGGCTTGTAAGTCCAATGTTCAACCTTAAAGTTTGTATTTTTAAAACAACTGTTCAAATATCAAAAAGTATTTGACCATGCATCATGGGGTTGGAGTCAAGTTGGGGTGACTTGGAGAAAGCTAAATAAGCCTTGACAAGAATATGGAACAACTTAAATCCAAAGTGGGCTCCTTTCAATACTTATGCATTAATTGAACCTTAATCATATCACAAAAGCAATGATAATCATGCTAAGTACACAATACATGCTATCAACCTGACTTAAGTCAAAATAATGCTGGCCAGGAAGTGTTGTGAAGTGATTGATCAATATGATCCCAAGTTGAGATCTTCCATAAAAGGTAATTGTTTTATAATGAAAAGAACTGAAATTTGATCTCTGTTTTACCTTAAACTTATGCTTGAGTCAGCCCAGAACCAAAATGATAAATGTTTGATGATTTAAGTAAAGGTTTTTGAGTGGATATGCCTAAATAGTTAGGCATCTGAATGTTTTTGCTCTATAAGCATGCTGTTAAATTCTAAGTATATTCGAGCATGCTTACATGTTTGAATAAGTTTCTAAGTGTTTCGGGTATGATTTTGTGCTTAAATACTTCCTTTTTGCTCTGCGACCATGAGTGTGTGATTGAAAAATTGTTCTAAGTACTTTCGAGTACGATTGCATCATTTGAGTGTGTTCGAGTGTGTTTGAGTGTCTGATTATTTTTCTAAGTATTTCGAGCACACTTCAACTATGTTGAAAACATGTTTTCTCAAACGAGCACAATGATAACATACTCGAGTAGAATATGATTTTGTGAAAGTTTTCTAAGTGTTTTCGAGCATGAATTCACTTTGTTTGGTTTACTGACATGCATACTTTGTTTATTCGAGTATACTGATTATTATAAATGCAATGTTGTGTGTTAAGTATTGAGCCGTTAGTTTTACGAGTAAGATCTCTCATGCGAGCATACTTGAAAGTTTGATCTGTTTCTTGAGATGTGAATTTTTTGTTTTAGTTAAGGACTGGAGCACATGTTGAACTCGAGTACAGGTCCGAAGTGATTAACAGCTTGATTAAATTGGCTAATTAAATTATTTTTCAAGTAAACTTGATTTACGAGCATGCTAATTAAAATTAACACTTAACCAAAACTTGATTGATTTTGACAAGCATGCTTGGGGAATGCTATTCGAGCATACTTGTGGTCAACTGTATTTGGCAGTTTGCTCGAGCAGAGAAAATAATTGATTTTCATTATAATGGCATCCTGCTGGTACTAAACGACAAAAAGACCTTTCAGACTTCAAGCGTTTGGTATAAAAGGAGGACTTAGAAATTTTCTACCACTTTTTTCCTCCCTCTTCAATTACTCTGTGCTCGTGCCTATCAATAATCCGCGCTCGCTCAAAATCAAATCACTTAAAATTCATCTACCATTCCGACTTGGTAAGAAATCGATTACTAATTTCCGATACCCAATTAAGGGGTTTAGGGTTTCAATTATTCTTATTACTTATCGATTTGCTTGTTTGTGTAGGTTCTCAAATTGTCGAAGAACATGTTACTGAAGACAAATTTCTTCATTAGCTCGTACAATTCATACATTATATCCTCAAATTACTAACATTTGTTATTTATTTTGCAGATATAATGGCCTACAAATTCAAACCCAAGCATAATATGTGTGCTCTTCTAGAGATAAACAAAGAAAATCAGGAATTGGGTTTAATGATAAACTTTCTGAATAACTCAAACTTGAGGTTTGCTTTGACTATGAGTCCAGTGATATACAGGAACCATATAAATGATTTTTGGGGTCCCGCCGTATATACTAACGACATCAACGGGAGGAGAATAGAGGCCACTATACTCGGTCAAGAGATAGAGATCACAGAGCAAACTATAAGAGCATCTTCGAAACTAAACGATCATCATGAAGTTCAATTGTGTTACTCACAGCAGAGGCTGTTGAGGATTTTCCAAAAAACATTGGGGTACCAGGGTAATATTAATGAAGGCCAATTCCAGAAGGGAATGTTTCCACTGCTCTATCGATTATTAATGCATCATGTGATACAGAGCTTGTCATTCAGAAGGGGTGCATGGACATTATTAAGCAGAGAATTAGCAACTGTAATAGTTACTATACTTTTCAGATAACCATTTAATTTCTCATGGATGGTATTTAATGGTTTGTTTAACAATGCTCAAAAGAATGATAGATATAAATTATTAATGTACCCAAGATTCCTACAGATTATCATAATTGGTACTTTACATGGGCTTGCTACTACTGGTAAAACCTTGATTTTGCAAGATTCAAATGTTGACAAGAGAATAAAGAATGTGAATGCTAGAAGCCAATTCAATACACAAGTTGAGTTTGATGTGTTGCCGTGGCTGTTGAATAATCAAATGGAAATAATGGAGGTTCCTACTTCTCCGGAACCTGATCTTAAAGGGAGTGAAAAGAGTGATGAAGATGAATCAAGTGATAGTCAAGATGATGATGATCACAATGAAGGTGGAAATGATAAGTTGATGATTGATGAAGATGTTATGTTGAATGACCAAGTAAATTATGATGTAGTCATTGGTGGAAATGAAGATGATGCAAGAGTTGAAGTTGAGAATGTGATAGTAGTTGAGTCTGCTATGGATGAGCATGAAGCTATTGATGAGCCTGTTGATGGGCACGAAGCTGTTGATGATGATATATTTGTTGATAATTTGATTAATCAGATATATGAAACCATTCAAATGATAACCCCGCCAGTCTCACCAGACCATATCAACCAATCAACCTTAAACATCACTTCACCCCCATCATCTCCAGTTCAAGAACCTATAAATGACCCATCAAGTTCTTCACCACCAATACCTACTCTGTCATCACCAGAACAACCAATCCAACAACAACAGCAACCAACCCAAGAACAACCGAAAACCATCCAACAACCCATCACTGACACTACATTTACTCCTTACTCACCTGGATTAGTTTCAACCCAGCCAGAATCTGAACCCGAACTTATACCAGTACAAGAGTCACTAAGCTCCTCACCAGAAAACGCTCATCAAGCTTTGTTGACAAGAAATATAGTTTTGGAGGCTGAGAACATTGAAAAAAATGCATCACTTGAAGAAGCATTAAAGGCTGCTCTTGAAAGAATTCGAACCCTGGAGCAGCTGGGGGTTGAGAAGACCTCAGGTGCACCAAAATAAGGGGGAATAATAATGCCCTGAACTTGATAAATGAAGCTTATGAAGAAAGTAAAGTGGAGGTAGTAAAGACCAATGCCTTGAATTTGATAGAAAATGAATATGGCATGACAAATGATGAGCAGGAGATTGAGAAGGTAGGTGAAGATGTTGAAGGACAGGGAGAGATGGAAGTGGAAGTTAAAGGAGATGAGGATGATAAAAGGAGGAAGTTGAATGGTAAAGGTGTGGCACTAACAGATGATGATTTGCAACCCACCGGAGCCCCTAAACCAACATCTGGGGATGAATTTTTGCATGTTGAAAATGTTGAAGATGTTGTTATAGCAGAAGTAGAAAGTGTACTTGAAGTCATAAAGTTGAGAAATGAAGAGATTGAACAGGAAGAGATACCTCAAGAGGTGATCTAGACTTTAATTGAATTGAAAAACAAGGAAAATAAGGAAGAGGATGTAAGGGAAAGTGCTGATGAAAGTCTTGCAATGGTAATAAGTACATTTAAAGAGAGATCTGAAGTTGCGCCTCAAGTTGTAGTTACTGAAGAAGAAGAAGAGGAACCAGAAAATATGTCAAGGAGAGAGTATGAAAGTTTAGTATCAGATATGGTGGTTTTGAGGACATATCATGATGTTTTGGTGAATCCTAATGAGTGGCCTGAGCATATTGTAAATTATGTGAGAAAGAGAAAGAGAGACTATGAAGAAAAGATGAAAAAGGCCAAGGGCACTGAATTTGAGAAGATAGATGATAAAGCAAATCAGCAAACTGTAGATGAAGAGACTGATCAATTTAAATTTGATGCTGATGAGCCAATAAATGCAGTGCCATTGAAACAGGTTGCACTAGAACCTGCACATCAACCAATGATAGAGTCAATAATTGAAGAAGTTAATGTCAATCAAGAGGAAACCCCAAGAGCTAAACGAAAAAAATATATTGCTTCAAATACTAGAAAGCGGAAAGCTCTAACAAAGAAGGTGTCTGAAAGAAAAATTGTGGAAGAGGTTGAGATGGATGAACCACAAATAGAAGCTCTTGATGAATTGAATGATGATGATATGTTTGTAGAGAAGGAGACTGAGGCTGAAGAGGATGAACTGAGATCTCCTCATGTTAATCTTACTGAAGAACATGGAGTAAACATGCAAGCCAGCTTCGATGAAGCAAAAAAAAAAAAGCAGGTCCAAGAATAATGATCTTACTAAATTTTGGGATGGAGTTGGAATCTTTGAGAGACTTAAATGATGCAGATCTTGATTACATGGATGAGAAGAAAAGTAGAGAAAGAAGGGAAGCAAGAAAAAAGAAGAGAAAGGAGTTAGAGGAGAAGATTGAGTTTCTAAAGACCTTGCAATATGATCCCAGAAATATTCAGATCGTGTCGGCTAAAGAAATCATAAATCTAGCAGAGGGACGGAAGAGGATTTGGAAGACGAATTACCTAATTGCAAAAAACTATGTGGCATCCTATCTGAATAAACAAACCTTTGAAAACATCAACAATCTTTACAATATGGTAACTACTAGAGAAAGTGTGACATTCGTGACAAAACCGGATACACCTCATTATTTACAAACCGAATAAGCAATTAACCGCTTATTGCGTATCAGACGAACGAATAATCAAACGGGTCTGGTTATGACCCAGATACCTCGGAGGGGGGGGCATCTATATCAAAATACATTTAATATAAGCTAATATATTAGTTTTATGGCCTTAGTTCGATAGCAAACAAGTTAAACGAAAACATGCTCGTTTAACAACCCGCTATAGATTTAAACGCGAAAGATAGTTACAAACCAAGTATTGTATCATCCGTTAAGCCGAAAAAGACTTACCAAACACTTATTTGAAATGTTTTAAGCAATTCGTGAAAATATTTTCGAATTATACAAATGTATACTATGTTTTTACAATTTTATACAAAAATGGCCGAAAAGCACTCGTTTTCGCACTGTTTGTCGTACCCGATATATTATTCACGCCAAAAACTGAACCTGAAATAAATTTGAACTTGGGCTTTCATGTTTGCGCTTTCAAATCTAGAAAAAATGGTCCAAATGGGCCAAGGGGGGCCCAACCCAAAATTCCGTACGCCATTTTTCCTTATTTTGTTATTTTTAGTACTAGCTTACTTAAAAAGAAGGAAACTTAGATATTTTCTCATCTTTCCAGAATTTAACCAAAAACGCTGCTGTTCTACAAACTCTTAGCCAAATATCAAGTAAGTTTGGTCAATTTTATGAAGTTTTAGCTTGTTTAATCAAGTTTAATATCATATAAACATAGTTTGATTACCAAAAATCATTCCTAACCATGTAAAAATCCTAAAAATAGTTCATAAACGTGTTTTTATCATACACATGGTTAGGAACCTGGTTTGATAGTTTTTTTGGCCATAAACACGGATTAGAGGGTTTAAACGGCGTTTTTACGGTTCAAAAGTTCGTTTTTATACCCTAGTCGAAACCCTAAGTTAAGGGGCTGTTGTGTTGATGAAACTTGCTTGGTTTGTGATACAGGACCTGTATCTAACTTGCATAGAAGCACAAGAACCTGAAAACTTTATTAGAAAGGCGAAAACGAACCCAAACCGCTAAGGTAATACCGAAACACTCGATTACGGACTGTTTCAGATTCTATTGTGATGTGCATTTTGTTAGGTTATAAAATTTTGCAGGGAGATCAGGGACAATATCATTAAGTCCCTGTTCAAATTTGGTAATTTTTCGACCATCGGAGAATATTTGGCGAATTTATTACCGAACTGGGACGTTTATTTGGGAAAAAAAAGTTAAAACGCTTGAAAAATTACGAACATTTGTGGGGAACTCAGATTTGGTATATTTTGACCACATATGAAGTTTGGGAGCATTTTGAGAAGCCTATGTAGGTTTTGTTCATTTGCGTTTATTTTAATTTTCATTGTCGTTTTTGGCTTGGAAATGATATTTGGAAAGATTGATAGAGTTTTCGATTTTTCTAGATTGTTTTGGAACATATTCTGATCACTCAGAATTTTTGGTGGAATTTTTGGAGATCGTTTGGTATAAACGGACGATTTTCGGGCTAAATATAGCAGATAAAATGAATTTTTATAAATTAATAAATCAGTAAATAATTCCAAAAATATTTTTATTAAAATCTAAATATTTTAATTTATAAGTGTCAAAATTTTTATAATTTAAGGATTAACGAATAATTAATTGTACTAATTTAAAGATTAAACAAGTTCAATTATGATAAAAACCGACGAGTTCGTGATTAACGAACCTGTTGGAATATAAGAACACCAAGAGTGATCAGAAATCATATTTTTTGATTAATTAAGTAAAAACGAACTTTTGATAAGAAATCCCGACAATTTGGATAAACTGGGCGCATTTTTCTTCAAAACAAACTGAATAAACGGAAACGAGCCTTGTAGCGAATCTGGAACCCCAATATGTGATCTTTCTTTATAACTTAATCATTTTATCGACCAACACATTTACCCAAGCTTACATCCCCGTAACTTTTTTCTGAACGCATAAACAAACAACTTGGCCCAGCTGGGAAAATGGGAAAACTGAGCCAAGTTCGGTTTTAAGTATTAGACATTGAACAACATCACAATGTAAGCCTATTGACACTTTCTTGGCGTACCAGCTATACCCAGATTAGATATGCAGCCCAGTTTAGTATTGAGATTATAATAATATTAAAATATTAATATTATTATAATATTAATTATAGGGACCAGTGATTACGAGTCAAGCAAAACCTGAACTGCCACGCTACTGAATACTGATTAAACTGTGAGTTTCATGACCCCACTTTTAAACTGTTTTTACGAACTTTTGGGGTGAAAAACATGTTGATACATATCTATATATATTCTGAACTGTTTGATGATGAGAATTATCTAAGTGCTAACACACGAAAGTCCCCACAAACACAGTGATTAACTTCGAGCCGGTGGCTTATGAATAGTACTATTGGTTTGACAAACCCAGGCGTGGCCAGCATGGTTTGCTGAGACATTATCCCGTTTGCACATGACCATAATTATACAAACACGCTATGTACTATTAGACATAGCTACTCGGGGCATGTTGTGGGCGGAAAGGGGGCCATAGTGGTTGATTGAGCGCGAGAAATGGAGGCACGCAGCATGAACAGTCAAGGCTTCACTGTAGCTTAGCATAATTACATTATAAACATACAAACAAACATACTTGTGAATGTACATACATACTTGCGTATTTACAAACTATGATTGTTGTACGCACAACTGATTTCTTGAAATCCGTGAAACTCACCAGAATTTGTAGCTGACCCGTTTTAACATGTTTTTCAGGTACTGGATTGGATTAGAAAGTCAATGTGCTACGTGTTTGACTTGCGATCAATGCTGGGTGAATTGATGCAAGTGTGCTAATAAGAAATAAAACCACTTAACGGGCTGGACTTAATTTGTGTCAGCTAGTTGTAAATGAAGTTAGAATAATGTAAAATATTGTAATGTAGTTTGTATTATTCTTTATAAACAACGTGGTTGATATCAGAGGTGTCTGTTACAATTCCGTTTTATGCTTCCGCAAATCGCTTAACGGGGTGTGACAGAAGTTGGTATCAGAGCCATTGGTTATAAAGGATTAGGTTATCCCTTAGGATGGCTAAAATATAACCGTAGGCTCGATTAACTCTGGGAAAATAAATAATAATTTAATATTATATACTGATAGATGTCAGGAGGAACTTGTAGGGCAAGTGAGTTGTTATGGTCTGGAACATAATAACAGACTTGCTTGTACGAGGGAATTCGGGGAGAAATCGCGGGACATACCAACAGGTAAAAATAGCAACATATGTGTATAAAAGAGGTAATGCTGAGTATGTATACATATATAACACGCATACGTGCTTATCTGGAACAAGGTGTACGAATACGTGTACGTACTATACTGTCGATAATACTAAGCCTCCGTGTAACGAATATTATATTCGATTATAATCAATATAAATTTAAAATTATGTTTTATTAAATATAATATTATATTTTATCATAATTAATATTGTACCTGACCATAACAAATAAAATATTTTATTTGGCCTTAAGTAATAATATTCTCTACTATGATTACTACTATTGAAAAATATTATTTTTATGACAAATTGTGCGAACGAAAGATTTGAAATCGGTAGTCTCATATTGAATGAAGAACTAATGTTTCCTGTAAATGGGAATGCAAGGACGTTCTAGTGAGCCCAAACTAAACTTTGTTGTATGATGAATCACAGATCGAGCGTAAATTTAAGGCCCAGAAAGGAATCGTGGAAGGTGTGATCTATACATGTTCATCTCAAGGGAACACAACACTTCTCGATTCAGGCCTAATCTTTTTCTCATATACCAATTCCTAACAGTAAACTAAACTTTCTTCTAGTCATCTTTCCACTTCTGTTATTCAAAAATAAACACAATTCCTAAGAAACTACCTAGCGATGAGCCCAATTTATGAAATTTTAAATATAATAATTACCTTACGAAATCTTCGATTATATAACAAACCATGATCACCCGCATATATAATTTACTAGCTATAGTTCAAAAATCTTTCATGTCATCAGTACAACCAATCCTGCCAAACTCATCTAATCAATAAACTTATCAAATCTATTTATACAAGTATCTCTAACCACTCCCATATTGTTGCCACTCCGATCGATTTATCATGGAAGAGAAACCTCACGCTCACGGACCAATGACGTGTCTTGACTTTTAGAGAACATACTTACTCCCAGACTCATAAATGATGACTTTTAGTAGACCCAGCTGCTTACGAATAGTGAGTGACCTGGTAAAAGAGTATTCTATAATTATATTTAATAACATCCAAAGGTCAAAGGGAGTATACAATTGCCTCCCGACTATAACATACAGTCTAAAATCATAATGGACAAATGTCTACTTACGGGAGAGGCAGGATAAAGCAATTACCCAATGGTGGGATTATATCAAAATAATTGTTGTTCAAGTTATGAACTATTCGTGATTATTATAATGTGTGCTCGAATAGATAAGGATAGTGTGACAACGTTGTGTATAGTTTCAATACTCCATGCAAGCTTTGGGTAGTGTGCTATGCTGATAGAGGAGACGATTTGAATCTATTAGTACAAACAATGACCCTTACCGGGTTAAAATTACTTGTCACGGGGTGACAATTTTTGATACGTGCATGCAAACAATGGCCTTATTAGGCTAAATCTATGTAACATCCTGTGTATATGGGTACATGATTCGATGTGTGTGATACTATGCGCTATTAGAAATACTTGAGTATCAGTTAATTTAATTCCCTGCGTGATGAGTATAAGGGGGTTACTATTAAGTGAAGTATAGTCGTTTATCATTATAAGACGGCCCCGAAGAAAACAAACACGTGATCTGAGGCAGTGTAGCCGAAATGATTGTTCGGCAACTGCAGATAGTAACTCTGACAATCGCATCGCGTGCTACTAGCATTAATACGAAAATGAATACAAATTAAATGCCAAACACTAATACGGTCGCGAATATAATTTCGCCGCCCAATACTAATACGGTTACAAATGTTATTTTCATGATAAATTTGAACATTATCACAAATAATACTCCCCCATAGACCACTAATGCTACTACCGATAATGATAATTTCCCCCACTAAATACCATTGGCAACCAAAAATCTTTTACCGAACATGAATACTAGTCACAACAACCGTGATCCTTCATGACGGGAATACTCGTTTAAACGATTTAAGTCTGAAAACATGTAAATTTTAGTGGTACTAAAGAAGAAAAGGAATTAGTAAGTTGGATCGAGACGATAAATCTGTTATCTGTACCAGTAGCTCCCATCAAATTGTATCGTTAATTATGTTACTATTACACTACTTAGCCACGCCCTTGTGTGGGAAAAAGCAATTGTATGAATTCGGGAACAAAAGGCAATTTTCCTCATGACTTGGGCAAGACTTAAAACCCTTATATTAAAATATTTCCACCCAAGGAATGAAATTCAGAAATAAGAATACGAACCCGAAAAATCCAAAACGAAACGGCGAGCCAACTGGAAGGCATAAGCCGTTCTATCGATCTCGTTTGATTAAGGTTGTGATTAGTAGCCCAAGAAATAGGAACTGTATTTCATTCAGTTAGCCACTTAACTTTTGAGAATTCCGTGACACAAACCGGTATGGTAGCCTCTGAATTGGGATGAAATAATGTGTTGACAATGTTCGGGGAAATCATCTAGTACAAAACAAACCAAACATGAAATAGGAGTACAAGAGGTATAACCAATTAAACGTGTGCGACGTACAACTTAAACCGATAATACGATCAGTTTTAGTTCTAAATGAACAATATACCATGAACCTCCGCCAAAAGTGTGATTATGTGATCATTATCAAATAAGGGAATAGCGAACAAAGATATGTCATAAAAGCGGGAAGATTGGACACTAAGCCTGTAGCTGTGGGACCATTGTGAACACTGTAAATCGACCGTTCTAACTCCACCGTCCACCGTTACCTCAATCATAACTAATTTCCCTGTCAACCTATGGCAAACCAGCAAGCTTACTATGAGTGTGACAATACGAAACACTCCAAAAAGAACTGTCCCCGGTTAAACCAAGAACAAGTATCGACGTCAAACTCGGCCGGAGACCATGTGTAGTGATTGAATCAGATGGTACACGACAAGATTTAATTGTGGTGAAAGAATACAGGTGTAAATTCTGGCTAATATGTTTCCGTTTTGTTTGATATAGATACCGATAGAAGACTTATTCTCCATCAACTTTGCATCCCTGGAAAATTGTCACACCCCGACTAGCACAATGCGGAAGCATAAAAAGGGAATGTAACAGACACCTCTGGTATCAACACATTGTTTATAAAGAAACATCAGAAACTAATTTACAATATATTACAATTCATTGTTCTATCATCGTTTTACAGTCTAGGCGATACAAACAAAACTAGTTCGTTAACTATATGATCTTACTACTAATTCCTTTGCCTCTATTCACAAAGCATCAACCACACACCTTGGGCAAGTAACAGATCACCAAATCATTCCGATTTAGGTACACCTGAAAAGAGGTTTAAAACGGGTGAACTACTAAAGTTGGTGAGTTTCACGAGTTTCAAGAAAACAGTAATGAGTATTCACGAGTTAACACTTGTAATCATGAAATAAGTATGTATGTATGTAAATGATGTAATAATGCTAAGCTACAGTGAAGCCTTGACTGTATGTGCTGCGTGCATCCACTTCCCACGCTCAATCAACCACTGTGGCCCCTTTCCGCCAACAACATGCCCCGGTAGCTATGTCTAACACTACATAGCCTGTTTGTATAAATATGGTCATGTGCAAACAGCGCTATGTGACACGGCAACCAGGCCGATTCCGTTTGGGTTTGTCAAACCAATAGTATTATTCACAAGCCACCGGCTCGAAGTTAATCACTGTGATCGTGGGGACTTTCGTGTGTTAGCACTTAAATAATTCACATCAATACATGTTTCAGGTATGTATATGTAATCAAACATGCTTTTCACCCCAAAAGTTCGTAAAACAGTTTAGAAGTGGGGTCATGAAACTCACGGTTTAGTAGATAATCAGTACTGTATCAGCTCTTGGTTTGTTCGGTCCGCTATCAGTAGTTCCAATAATCAATATTATAATAATATTAATATTTTAATATTATTATAATCTCAATACTAATCTGGGTATAGCTGAAACGCCCAGAAAGTGGCAATAGGCTTAGGTTGTGATGTTGTTCAATGTCTGATACTTAAAACCGAACTTGGCTCAGATTCCCGTTTTCCCAGCTGGGCCAAGTTGTTCGTTTACGCGTTCAGAAAACAGTTAAGGGAAAATAAGCTTGGGTAAATGTATTGGTTAATAAGATGATTAAGTTATAAAGAAGGATCACATACTGGGGTCCCAGATTAGCCACGGGGCCCGTTTCCGTTTATTCAGTTTGATTTAAGAAGAAACGCGAACAATCCACCCGGATTGTCCAGGTTTTCTCATAGAAAAGTTTGTTTATACATAATTAGTCCAAAAATATGATTTTTGATCACTCTTGGTGTTTTGATTTCACACCCCGTCTAGCACAATGCGGAAGCGTAAAACGGGAATGTAATAGACACCTCTGATATCAACACATTGTTTATAAAGAAACATTACAAACTAATTTACAATATATTACATTTCTTTGTTCTATCATTGTTTTACGGTCTAGGTGATACAAACAAAACTAGTTCGTTAACAATGCATTCTTACTATTAACTCCCTTGCTTCTATTCACATAGCATCAACCACACACTTCAGGCAAGTAACAGATCACCAAATTACTCCGATTTAGGTACACCTAAAAAGCAGTTTAAAACGGGTCAACTACTAGAGTTGGTGAGTTTCACGAGTTTCAAGAAATCAGTAATGAGTATTCACAAGTCAACACTTGTAATCATGAAATAAGTATGTATGTATGTAAATAATGTATGTGATGTAATTATGCTAAGCGACAGTGAAGCCTGGACTGTTCGTGCTGCGTGCCTCCATTTCCCATGCTCAATCAACCACTATGGCCCCTTTCCGCCCACAACATGCCCCGGTAGCTATGCCTAACACTACATAGCTGGTTCGTAAAAATGAAATATGGACATGTGCAAACGGGATAATGTCTCAGCAACTATCCTGGCCCCGCCTGGGTTTGTCAAACCAATAGTACTATTCACAAGCCACCGGCTCGAAGTTAATCACTGTGATCGTGGGGACTTTCGTGTATTAGCACTTAAATAATTCACATCATTACATGTTACAGATAAGTATATGTAAACAAATTGCTTTTCACCCCAAAAGTTCGCAAAACAGTTTAAAAGTTGGGTCATGAAACTCACGGTTTAGTAGATAATCAGTACAGTATCAGCTCGTGGTTTGTTCGGTCCGTTATCAGTAGTTCCTATAATCAATATTATAATAATATTAATATTTTAATATTATTATAATCTCAATACTAAACTGGGCTGTATAACTAATCTGGGTGTAGCTGGAACGCCCAGAAAGTGGCAATAAGCTTAGGTTGTGATGTTGTTCAATGTCTAATACTTAAAACCGAACCTGGCTCAGACTCCCGTTTTCCCAGCTGGGCCAAGTTGCTCGTTTACGCGTTCAGAAACATACTATATGTTTTTCGGCTAGTTTTGTGTAAAATTATAAAAACATACTATATGTTTGTAAAAATCAAAAATATTTTCACGGATCGCTTAAAACATTTCAAATAAGTGTTTGGTAAGTCTTTTTCGGCTTAACGGATGATACAATGCTTGGTTTGTAACTATCTTTTGCGTTTAAATCTATAGCGGGTGGTTAAACGAGCATATTTTCGTTTAACTTGTTTGCTATCAAACTAAGACCATATTTCTAATATTTTAGCTTGTATAGATCGTATATCACTTATAGATGGCCCCTCGAGATATCTGGGTCATAGCCCGACCCGTTCGGTTAATCGTTCGTTTGTTACGCAAAAGGCGTTTATTTGCTTAATCGGTAAATACGTACTGAGGTGTACCTTGTTTTGGCTCAAATGTCACATTCTCCCCCCGTTAGAAAATTTCGTCCCCGAAATTCGGTTATTCAACTTTGTCTTTGTTTGGAAACAGGTGCGGGTATTTCTTTTTGAATTCAGATTTCCGCTCCCACGTGAATTCGGGTCCCCTTTGTGAATTCCCCCAAACTTTTACTAGAGAGATTTTGTTGTGTCTTAATTGTTTTATTTTTCCCTCTAATACTTTCACCGGTTCTTCAACGAAATTCAGTTTTTCGTTTATGTTTAAGTCTTTTAATGGCACGATTTCGGTTTCATCGGTAAGACACTTTTTCAGGTTCGAAACATGAAAGAAACTCCACAGGAAGTCTCAGTCAGTAAGCTACCGGACCTATCTTAGAAATGACTTCATATGGCCAAATGTATCGCGGAGCTATCTTAGAAACGCCTTTCCACGGGGATACTTTCAGAAAAACTTTGTCGCCTATTTCAAAGGATAACGGCTTTCTACGAACATCAGCGTAGCTTTTCTGTCGATCTCGGGAGATTTTCAATTTGCTTGTGATTTTACGGAATTTGTCAGTGGTTTCTTGAATCAAGTCAGATCGTGTAATTTGGGTATCTCCAACCTCAATCCAACACAAGGGTGATCTACATTTCCGTCCGTACAACGCTTCATACGGTGCCGCTTGAATGCTACTGTGATAGTTATTGTTGTACGAAAATTCGACCAGTGGAAGATGTTGATCCCAATTTCCACCGAAGTCTAGTACACAAGCGCGAAGCAAATCTTCTAAGGTTTGAATGGTTCGTTCAGATTGACCGTCGGTTTGGGGATGGTAGGCGGTACTTAGGTCAATTCGGGTTCCCAAAGCTTCTTGTACGGCTTGCCAGAAATGAGAGGTGAAATGGCTATCGCGATCAGAAATAATTGAAACGGGTACGCCGTGTCGGGATACGATTTCATTGATGTAGATGTGAGTAAGTTTTTCGGTTGTGTAAATGGTTCGGATTGGAAGGAAGTGTGCGGATTTGGTTAGTCGGTCAACTATCACCCATATTGCATCATTTCCTCGGGAAGTTTTTGGGAGGTGTGTTACAAAATCCATGGTAATTTGTTCCCATTTCCATTGTGGTATTTCCAGTTGGTGCAGCATTCCCGAAGGTTTTTGATATTCAGCCTTAACTCTCGCACAAGTTAAACATTTACTGACGTACGTGGCTATATCCTTCTTCATACCGGGCCACCAATAATACTCCTTCAAGTCCTTGTACATCTTATCCGTTCCAGGATGAATGGAGTATTTGGACTTATGGGCTTCGTCCATAATCAAGTCACGCAGATTGCTGAAAGTGGGAATCCAAACTCGATTTTTGTAGTATAGAATTTCGTCAGTTCTTTCTTCAAAGTTTTGTTCGGTTCCATGCAAGTTTTCATTTTCCAAGTGATCTCCTTTCAGATCTTCGTTTTGAGCAATACGAATTTGCTCGGTGAGGCAGGTTTGGACGATCATTCCAAGTGCTCGGACCCGTAGTGGTTTGATCCTGTCTTTTCTACTCAAGGCATCCGCCACTATATTAGCCTTGCCCGGGTGGTATCGAATCTCACAGTCATAATCATTCAACAATTCTACCCATCTTCTCTGCCTCATATTTAGTTCTTTCTGGTCGAAAATATGCTGTAGGCTTTTGTGGTCGGTGTATACTGTACACTTGGTGCCATAAAAATAGTGCCTCCAGATCTTGAGTGCAAAAATAACCGCGCCTAGTTCCAAATCATGGGTGGTATAATTCTTCTCATGCACCTTTAATTGTTGAGAAGCGTATGCTATGACTTTGTTTCTTTGCATAAGTACGCACCCTAAACCTTTCCGGGACGCATCACAATAAACTACCAGATCATCAGTTCCCTCTGGAAGACTCAGTATCGGGGCTTGGCATAGTTTCTGTTTCAGCAATTGAAAAGCCGCTTCTTGTTCTTCTCCCCAAACTTAAGCACGATCTTTTTGAGTCAAAAGAGGTAAAGGTTGGGCTATGCTGGAAAAGTTAGCGATAAAACGCCGATAATACCCAGCTAAACCCAAAAATTGGCGGATCTCATTCGGTGACTTTGGGGCCTGACAATTTTTGATGGCTTCAATCTTACTCGGGTCTACATGGATACCGTGTCGATTAACAACGTGTCCTAGAAATTGTACTTCTTGTAGCCAAAATTCACATTTTGACAGCTTGGCATACAACCTTTCCTACTTCAACAGCTCCAAGATAGTTCGTAAATGCTGCTCGTGTTCCTCCTTGGTTTTCGAATATATCAAAATGTCATCAATAAACACGATAACGAATTTGTCGAGGTACGGTTTACAAACTCGATTCATAAGGTCCATGAAAACTGCGGGAGCATTAGTCAGTCCGAACGGCATAACTAAGAATTCGTAGTGGCCATAACGAGTTCGGAACGCCGTTTTAGACACGTCTTCCTCTTGAATTTTAACTTGGTGGTAATCGGATCGAAGGTCAATTTTCGAGAAATAGTTTGCCCCTTGGAGTTGGTCAAACAAGTCATCTATTCGTGGAAGAGGGTATCGGTTCTTGATGGTAACTTTGTTTATTTCTCGGTAGTCAATGCACATTCTAAAACTTCCATCTTTCTTCTTTACGAACATTACCGGTGCTCCCCAAGGAGAATAACTAGGACGAATGAAACCCTTATCTAACAATTCCTGTAACTGGTTGGATAGTTCTTGCATTTCAGAGGGTGCCAATGGATAAGGTGCCTTAGCAATGGGGGCTGATCCTAGGATTAAGTCACTACGGAATTCAACCTGTCGGTTCGGTGGAAATCCAGGTAAATCATCAGGAAAGACATCGGGGTATTCACGTACAACGGGAATCTCTTCTATGCGTTTCTCATCAGGGTTCTTTATAGTCACGTTTGCCAAGAATGCCATACAACCTTGGCGTAAACATTTCAACACTTTAAGATGAGACACAAGAGGTAAAATTGAACCAGACTTCTCTCCTTGTACTACAATCACCTCACCATTCGAAAAGGGAATTTTAACTGTCTTGTCGTTACACACAATCTCCGCCTTATACTTAGTTAACCAGTCCATGCCGACAATAACATCAAAACTTCCTAACTCTACCGGGAGTAGGTCAATAAGGAATGGGTGGTCATTAAGAATAATGGAACAGTTTTGGACTATTTGGCTGACATTTATAGAGTTACCGTTAGCGAGTTCTGTAGAATAGGGATTTGTTAGTTCACTAACTGGAATGTTACCCAGGGACATAAAACTAGTGGAAACAAAGCTTCTATCGGCACCAGTATCAAATAATACAGAAGCATATTGACCAGAAACAACAAATGTACCTGTTACCACGTTCGGGTCTTGTCGTGCTTCTCCTAACCCAATAACAAAAACGCGTCCCCGAGACGCACTTGAAGTCGATGCTTGGTTTCGACCGGTGACTGCTCCTCGATTCAGTTTGGGGCAGTCCCTTCTAAAGTGCTTCGTGCTCCCACATTCAAAACAAGCACGGCGATTCACTACAGTTGAGTTTTGCTGAGCTGATTGCTGAGGAAGTGGTTGTGGTCTCGGTAGTTGGGGATGACGGGGTTGGGTTGTCTGGGCTGGTCGAATTACAATCTCCACACCGATTCGGCAATTGGGACCACCATTGTGTCTAGTCCTTCCACACCTTTGACATATTATCGGTCTACACTCACCCGCATGATGAAAATTACATTTATCACATTTTGGCCACGGTCCCTTGTACCGGTCTCGTTTCACCTCAGAATTACTCATGACATAATTCTGTATTGTTGGCGTGCACGTTTATTTGCTGGTCTTCCTTGTGATCCTGATCCATAATTGGTTCGCTTCATACCTGATGATTCCCCGGCCATTCTCAATACTCCGCTTCTTACCAAGTCGAAAGTTACGATGCCGGCCTGAGTCACGGCATTTTCGAACGATGTGTGACCCATAGAGTTCACCAAACTCCTCACTTCCAGTGCTAAACCCCAAATATAACGTTCAACTTGCTTATTTTCAGGAGTTACTAACCATGGTACTAAGCGGGCCAATTCAGTAAAGCAGTTCGTGTATCCCAAATGATCCGCTCCTTTCATCTCCAAACTCCAGAGTTCGTGTTCTAATCTTTGAATTTCGTTCCGTGGGCAGAAATGTTCCAACATCAGTGTTTGAGTTCAGCCCATGTCATGCGATTCACCGTATCTTAACCTTTTATCTGTACCGTAGTGTTCCACCACATTAATGCGTGATCAGTAAAAGTAGAAGCAACATACTTGACAATGTTTTCGGGTGGACAATTGCTAATATTGAGAACAGATTCAGTTTTCTCAATCCACTTGATTAATCCGTTTGGCCCTTCAGTGCCCTTGAAATCAATCGGTTTATAGGCCATAAAGTTTTTGATCGAATATTCCCTTCGAGGGGGATTAGGGTTGTTATTGTTATTGTTTGGGTTCGGTGGGGGATTATTTGCATTGGTAGGGGTATTTGTATTAGGTGGGGGATTGTTATTTGTAACTGTTTCATTGTTGGTTGGGGGAGCATTATTGTTTTGTTGTTGGTTTGTTTGCATATTTGCGTTTACACCGACAGTTACTTGTGTTACAATAAGCGGAATTACTGCCTGCATTTGCCGAGCAATCATCTCGGCTATTTCTGCCTCAGTCATAGGGTTTGCTTTCTTTGGGGCCATTCTATAATGATAAACAAATATAAGCCAATTAGTACTAATTCCAGTCTACGGCACTGTGTAATAATAATCACAATAAATGTTGTATAGGTAAACCAAATAACATACTGACATTTCACAAATTGTTCTGTACATTGATATCAAAAGTACATAGACTTAGCCTGTTAAAGGCCAGTGCTTGCATGTATATATCAAAATCTGTCACTAAGTGACTGTTAGATTTACCCCTATAAGGGTCAGTGCTTGTAATAATGTACAAAATTGTGCTCCACGTTAACATAACATACTATTATATACATACATGGAGTATCAAAAGATCATGTACACATAATTGTAATATTTCGCATTTATCCATACAGACGATAGGCTAGCCACAAACATAAAAATAACAGCACCGTAATCATCCAGTACAATTCCACAGCCGAACTGTCACCCTATCCAAACAACAGTGGTGGTAGGCATCTGATTGCTGCAAGTTCATTACTATCTGATGTAACGTCGATAAGTACTGGGTCATGTCCCTCCTCTCCTGGTTAATGTTAGCTATGGCTATCGAGTGGTCTATCACACGGTCAGTCAGGACAGCCATCCAAGAGTTGTTCCCTGCGTTTGGGAGGTTAGGGCGAGGGGTAGGTATACTCAATGAATGAGAAGATGAAGTATCTACCCTAGGGCGTGAAGGTCCTCCCCAGTCATGGGTAGATCTGAATGGAATCGAGGTAGGGTCAATCGGGGTTATCCGAATACGAGCAGTCTGCCGGACTCGCGCAGTAGTTGAAGTCGTCGGCGCCAGGTGTATGGGTGGAGTGGGTAATCTGGCTACTCTAGCAGGTGAACGATACTGACTGTTAACTTCGTCTTGATCCCTGCGTGGTGACCTGGGTGGATAACTATCGCATCTGTAACCAGATAGATCAGGCACATTCCTGGGTAGCTCTCTACAGATAACTTCTTCTTCCACCTCTTCCTCTTCCTCCTCCGGCTCCTCTTCTGGGTCCTCCTCTTCTGGATCCTCCTCTTCTGGATCCTCCTCTGATTCTTCCTTAGGATCCTCCTCTACAGATATTACCGGTTCTTCTTCCGGTACGTAGTCGTTGTTCCTTGACATGACTCTGCACAAAGGTTAGTTATAATAATAATATCTATTGTTATCGCTAACTATTGTCGAGAAGATTAATTAATTAAACCAATTCTAATATTAATTATATCAGAATATAATATTAGTTTTATTAAAATTTTTATTTATTATTATTATTTAAATAAATATTGAATATAAATGAATATAATATTCATAGTAAAATGTACCGTCATCAACAGTATCGTACGTACACGTATTCATACACTTTGTTCTACATAAGCACGTATGAACGTTATATATATATATACTTACACATTACCTTTTATACACATATGTTGCCATTTTTACCTAACCACACGTTCCGCGACTTCTCCCAGAATTCCCTCGTACAAGCAAGTCTGTTATTATGTTCCGGACCATAATAACTCACTTGCCCTACAAGTTCATCCCGACATCCATCAGTATATTATATTAATTTATTATTTAAATATTTCACAGAGTTAATCGAGCCTACGGTTATACTTTAGGTACCCTGAGGGATAACCTAATCCTTTATAACCAATGGCTCTGATACCAACTTCTGTCACACCCCGTCTAGCACAATGCGGAAGCGTAAAACGGGAATGTAACAAACACCTCTGATATCAACACATTGTTTATAAAGAAACATTACAAACTAATTTACAATATATTACATTTCTTTGTTCTATCATTGTTTTACGGTCTAGGTGATACAAACAAAACTAGTTCGTTAACTATACATTCTTACTACTAACTCCCTTGCTTCTATTCACATAGCATCAACCACACACTTCAGGCAAGTAACAGATCACCAAATTACTCCGATTTAGGTACACCTGAAAAGCAGTTTAAAACGGGTCAACTACTAGAGTTGGTGAGTTTCACGAGTTTCAAGAAATCAGTAATGAGTATTCACAAGTCAACACTTGTAATCATGAAATAAGTATGTATGTATGTAAATGATGTATGTGATGTAATTATTATAAGCTACAGTGAAGCCTGGACTGTTCGTGCTGCGTGCCTCAATTTCCCACGCTTAATCAACCACTGTGGCCCCTTTCCGCCCACAACATGCCCCAGTAGCTATGCCTAACACTACATAGCTGGTTCGTAAAAATGAAATATGGACATGTGCAAACGGGATAATGTCTCAGCAACTATCCTGGCCCCGCCTGGGTTTGTCAAACCAATAGTACTATTCACAAGCCACCGGCTCGAAGTTAATCACTGTGATCGTGGGGACTTTCGTGTGTTAGCACTTAGATAATTCACATCATTACATGTTACAGATAAGTATATGTAATCAAACATGCTTTTCACCCCAAAAGTTCGCAAAACAGTTTAAAAGTGGGGTCATGAAACTCACGATTTAGTAGATAATCAGTACCGTATCAGCTCGTGGTTTGTTCGGTCCTTTATCAGTAGTTCATATAATCAATATTATAATAATATTAATATTTTAATATTATTATAATCTCAATACTAAACTGAGCTGTATAACTAATCTGGGTGGCAATAGGCTTAGGTTGTGATGTTGTTCAATGTCTAATACTTAAAACCGAACCTGGCTCAGACTACCGTTTTCCCAGCTGGGCCAAGTTGCTCGTTTACGCGTTCAGAAAACACTTATGGGAAAATAAGCTTGAGTAAATGTATTGGTTAATAAAATGATTAAGTTATAAAGAAGGATCACCTGTTAGGGTCCCGGATTAGCCGCGTGGCCCGTTTCCGTTTATTTAGTTTGATTTGAAAAGAAACGCGCACAATCCACCCGGATTGTCCAGGTTTCTCATAGAAAAGTTCATTTTTACTTAATTAGTCCAAAAATATGATTTTTGATCACTCTTGGTGTTTTGATATTCCCGCAGATTCACTAGTCGCGAACTTGCCGGTTTTTATAAAAACTGAATTTGTTTAATATTCAGATTAGCATAATTAATTAAATGTTAATCATTAAATTATGAAAATTTAACCACTTATCAATTAAAATATGTAGATTTTAATAAAAATATTTCTTGAATTTATTTACTGATTTATTAATTTATAAAAATTCATTTTATCAGCTATATTTCGTCAGAAAATCATCCGTTTACCCCAAACAATTTCCAAAAATTCCACCAAAATTCCCGAATACTCAAATCATGTCCCAAAACAACCTGTATCAATTCCAGAATGTAAAAAGCTCGTGCGATATTCTTTTCGGCCCAAATTTGGCTTTAAAATTCACACGAACGCAAATAAACAAAACACCATTAAACTTCTCCAAATGATCCCAAAATTCATATGTGCTTAAAATTCATCAAATCTGAGTTCCCAGGATTTTTGAAGTAATTTAGCTATTTTTCCCAAATAAACGTCCCAATTCGGTAATAAATTCGCCAAATATTCTCGGATGGTCGAAAAATTACCAAATTTGAACAGGGACTCATTGACATGGTCCTTGATGTCTCTGAAAAATTTCAAGTCCTAACAATCTGCACATCACAACCTTAACCTAAATAGCCCGTAAGCGAGTGTTTCGGCATTACCTTAGCGGGTTTGGCTCGTTTCCGACCTTTTAATCAAGTTTTCAGGTTCTTGTGCTTCTAAGAAAGCTAGGTACAAGTACTTTATCACAAACCAAGAAATATTTCATCAACATAACAGCCCTTAACTTAGGGTTTCGGCTAGTGCACAAAAACGAACTTTTGAACCGTAAAAACGTCGTTTCAACCCTTTAATCCGTGTTTATGGCCAAAAAAAACTATCAAAACAGGTTGCTTACCATGTGTATGATCAAAACATGTTTATGGACCATGTTTAGGATTTTTACACGGTTAGGAATGATTTTTAGTAACCAAGACATGTTTTTATGGTATTAAACAAGTTTAAACAAGTTCAAAAGCTACTTATTTCAGCTCTTTACCTTAGGGTTTGGAGGTTTTCTGGCTGGAGCAGAAGTTGTGTCCAGAGTTTTAAAAAATGATGTTGAAAATGGGTTGAATCTAGTTTATATGTGAAAGAACTAAAGGGGGGGCAGCTGTTTGCGATCGGGATTATATGGGCCCACCTTGGGCCCATTTTGGCCCAAGTTACTGATTCCTCAAGCCCAAATACGAAAAGCCCGGTCCAAATTTAGTTCGGGTTTAGTTTTTGGCACGAAAAACTTATCGGGTGCGTTAAACAGCGCGAAAATGAGTGTTTTTCGGCTAGTTTTGTGTAAAATTATAAAAACATACTATATGTTTATAAAAATCAAAAATATTTTCACGGATCGCTTAAAACATTTCAAATAAGTGTTTGGTAAGTTTTTTTCGGCTTAACGGATGATACAATGCTTGGTTTGTAACTATCTTTTGCGTTTAAATCTATAGCGGGTGGTTAAACGAGCATATTTTCGTTTAACTTGTTTGCTATCAAACTAAGACCATATTTCTAATAATTTAGCTTGTATAGATCGTATATCACTTATAGATGGCCCCCCGAGATATTTGGGTCATAGCCCGACCCGTTCGGTTAATCGTTCGTTTGTTACGCAAAAGGCTTTTATTTGCTTAATCGGTAAATACAAACTGAGGTGTACCTTGTTTTGGCTCAAATATCACATTTGATATTCCCGCAGAGTCGTTAATCGCGAACTTGCCGGTTTTTATGAAAACTAAATTTGTTTAATCTTTAAATTAGCATAATTAATTAACCGTTAATCATTAAATTATGAAAATCTAGCCACTTATCAATTAAAATATGTAGATTTTTATAAAAATATTTCTGGAATTTTTTACTAATTTATTAATTTATAAAAATTCATTTTATCAGCTATATTTCGCCTGAAAATCGTCCGTTTATCCCAAACAATTTCCAAAAATTCCACTAAAATTCCTAAATGCTCAAATCATGTCCCAAAACAACCTGTATTAATTCCAGAAAGTAAAAAGCTCATGCGATATTTTTTTCGACCCAAATTCGGCTATAAATTCACACGAACACATATACACAAAACACCTTTAGACTTCTCCAATGATCCCAAAATTCATATGTGATCAAAATACATCAAATTTGAGTTCCCAAAAAATTTTCATAATTTTTGAAGTATTTTAGCTATTTTTCCCAAATAAACGTCCCAATTCGGCAATAAATTCGCCAAATATTCTCGGATGGTCGAAAAATTACCAAATTTGAACAGGGACTCATTGACATGGTCCCTGATGTTCCTGCAAAATTTAAAGGCCTAATAATTTGCTCATCACAACCTTAACCTAAACAGCCCGTAAGCGAGTGTTTCGGCATTACCTTAGCGGGTTTGGCTCGTTTCCGACTGTCTAATCAACATTTTGAGCTCTTGTGCACCTACGTAGGCTAGGTACAAGTCCTATATCACAAACCAAGCAGGTTTCATCAATAGAACAGCCCTTTAACTTAGGGTTTCGGCTAGCGCACAAAAACGAACTTTTGAACCGTAAAAACGCCGTTTCAACCCTTTAATCCGTGTTTATGGCCAAAAAACTATCAAAACAGGTTCCTTACCATGTGTATGATTAAAACATGTTTATGGACCATTTTTGGGATTTTTACATGGTTAGGAATGATTTTTAGTAATCAAGACATGTTTTTATGGTATTAATCAAGGTTAAACAAGTACAAAAGTTACTTATTTAAGCTCCTTACCTTAGGGTTTGAAGGATTCTGGAAAATCAGGTTTAGAGCTGCTTGGACCTCAACTTCTTATAAATTAGAATGAATAAACAAGCTTGTGGAATAAGTTTTATAAACAAAATAGGGGTGGGGAGTGGCTGGTCCGATCGGAAGGCTTATTGGCCCATTTTGGGCCCATTTTGGCCCAAGTTTCTGATTCTAAAGGCTCAAAAACGAAAAGCCAAGTCCAAATTTAGTTCGGGTTCGGTTTTTGGCACGAAAAACTTATCGGGTGCGTTAAACAACGCGAAAACGTGTGTTTTTCGGCTAGTTTTGTGTAAAATTATAAAAACATACTATATGTTTGTAAAATATTTTCACGGATCGCTTAAAACATTTCAAATGAGTGTTTGGTACGTCTTTTTTGTCTTAACGGATGATACAATGCTTGGTTTGTAACTATCTTTCGCGTTTAAATCTATAGCGGGTAATTAAACGAGCATGTTTTCGTTTAACTTGTTTGTTATCGAACTAAGGCCATATTACTAATATTTTAGCTTGTATTAAATGTATATCACTTATAGATGGCCCCCCGGGATATCTGGGTCATAACCCGACCCGTTCGGTTACTCGTTCGTTTGTTACGCAAAAGGCGTTTATTTGCTTAATCGGTAAATACGTACTGAGGTGTACCTTGTTTTGGCTCAAATGTCACAAAAATATACCGATTAGTAAACTAAAAGATCCCTATACTATAGAACTTACTACCGGTAAACTTATAACTGTTAACTAAATACTCCGAGATTGTCCTATTATTCTAAGCAACCAACTGATTGTTAATAATATTTTTCCGATAGAGATGAAGAGTTTGATGTAATTGTCAGTATGGGCTGGTCAGCTAAATACAAGGCAAAAATCATATGTAATGACTAAATAGTTAAAATTCCTCACCCAGATGATGAAGTGATTATGGTACCAGGAGAGGAGTTTGGTTTCAATACTACCTCTCGTGTCTCATCTCAAAGTATTAAAGCGATTACGCCAAGAGTGTGTGGCATTTCTGGAAAATGTAACCATAAAAACCCCAATGAAACATATAGGATATATCCCCATAATACTCAAATACTCCAATATCCTTACTGATGAACTACCTGAAATCCCACTATCCAACAAATTGAACTCCGAACTGACCTAACCTTAGGAACAACTCCTATTACCAAGGAACCTTATCGCCTGGCATTCTCCAAAATGTAACAACTAACTACACAGCTACAAGAATTATTAGATAAAGATTTCATAGAACCTAGCTATCCTCATTAGGGAGCAACGGTGTTGTTTGTAAAGAAGAAGGATTGAAGCTTTAGGATGTGTGTTGATTACCGAGAAATACACAAAATTGCCATCAAAAACCAATGTCCCCTACCACAATCAAACGAATTATTCGATCAACTCCAAGGAGCGAATTACTTCTCGAAAATCGACCTCCGATCCGGCTATCTTCAAGTTAAAATCCAAAAGGAAGATGTTTCTAAAACGGCGTTTCGAACTCAATAAAGTAGCTATGAATTTTAAATTATGCCTTTTGAGCTAACTAATACACCCGAAGTCTTCTAGGACCTCCCTAACCGAGTTTGTAAACCGTACCTCAATAAATTCGTTACAGTGTTTAGTAATGACATCTCAATATATTTGAAAACCAAGGTGGAACTCGAACAACGTATACGAACAATCTCGGAGTTGTTAGGGTAGAAGAAACTATATGCCAAGTTGTCCAAGTATGAATATTGGTTACAAGAAGTGCAATTTTTAGGACGCGTTGTTAACAGAAGCGGAATTCACATAAACCTGAGTGATATAGAATTCAATAAAAGTTGGCAAGTACCAAGGGCACCAAAAGAAATTCGCCAAATTTAAGAATAGCTGGATACTACCAGTGTCATTAAAACACTTTAAGTATAACTCGAACTCGAACACTAGCTCTCGTAACCCGGAGAGACCAAAATCATGATCGGGAAGCAGAACAAGAAATGCCCTTCCAGCGACTAACATAAAAACTTTATTCGGATCCAATATTAAAATTTTCAGTAGGAACTATACCATCCGTGACACGGAGTATGGAAAGATTGATTTTGATGGGGATACTACTAATATGTAACCCAATGCACAAATGATGTGTTGTAAAACACACTTATTTTCCGCACCTTTTATCTACGTATTATATTATATTTTATGTGTTTTAACTTGTTTTAGATAGGTTTTACATATTAATCTTTATCTTGTAGGCTATGGGTGAAAGATTGAAGAAACCGAGCTTCTTGAGCAGTTTACGAGCCTTATACGCATGAGATTTCAAGAAACAACTCAAAGCCCGGCCCATATGCATCATGGAAGCCCAAGACTTACTATTATATTATAATATAACAAAAAAATAAAAACCCTAGAGAGCAGCCCTTAGGTCAATCGGAATTGGCAGCAGCAAGGAGGAAGAGAAAAACTTTTTTCGGCTAGGGTTTTGAGTATGTGGCGGCTAGGGAAGGAAGAAGGACACAAGAACAAGCCTTGGGGACGTTTCTCATCAGTTTGTAGCAGCCAAGAACAGCCCGGAATTCATCCATATCCTTTCTTTTCATAACATTGTTCATCATCT